>NC_142177.1:12722500-13012500 GCF_026936395.1 Plectropomus leopardus | reverse complement strand
ACAGTGGTCTTGGAGGCTGAAATGAGGTGTGATCAAGTAATCCAGTCACTATTTTTTGAGGTCTATATTTATCCCACGTTGTGCAAAAAATGACTTCCGTTTTATTGTCTAAAATGACCTCACTTGTCTCAAAAATTCAGCCTTTTGTTCAGTCAAGAATCAACACAAATTATCCCATTATCAGGAGAAAATACATTTTGTTATCCCTTGATAATGACGGCTTTCAAAAAATAATTTCAAGCACTGCCGTACTCAGCTTCTGTAAATGTTATGTCCCAGTGATTTATCTATTCAGTTGTATGTTGTTGTCATCACAGCCCAAACCATCTTTGATCCTTTGATCCGTGATAGTGTTTTCAGAGTGATCACTGTAGAGCAGAAACTAACAATTACTTTTATTATTGGAGAATCAGTAGATTAATCATTTGTTTTATGTATTTCCAAATAGGAGTAAAATATGAACCCCAACCCCCCGAAACCCCAATTTGCCAGAGCTCACATTGACATATTTAAATTGTAAATCCCAAAGAGATCCAGTGTACTCTACTTGCAGAAGTGTAATTTGAGAGATTGAAACTAATTCGTTTTACAGAGCCCTTGAAGTTATTGTCTAGTGCTTTTCATAGTTTACCATGTTTTTTTCATTATCACAAGATAATAATTTGTGCGTGTATGATAAAAAAATTCCCCTTATTGCATTATTCCTTAAAAAATAAAATTGCATTTTATCCATTATAAGATTGCCCACAGTGCTTTTACATCTTGATTTTTATTGGCAAACTCTAACCAGAGATAATGTAAAGGTCCAAAATGTCAACAAAGCTATATTTGTAGAATAAAGTTGTAGGCAAAATCAACAAAAATAGCCATGACGTACTTAAAAGGCACACTAATACTTCTTAATTTTGCTTTGCCAGATCTGTACGAAAGCATTCATTAACACCCCTCTGATTATGTCCACAGAGCGGATCAAGCTCTCACCACTCTTGCAATGAGAAAGTTCTGTGAAGACAAAGTGTCCTCTTCCCTGCAGCCCTCGCAGAATAGGTGGGACACAGTCATTTACCTGCCTCTTGTACTAAATATCACTGCTCGTGCTGCTGCCATCCAGTCATCCCAGTCGCTCCCTGCTCTTATCACTATATTCCTCTCTCATTCAGGTACATCTACTACTTTGGCGGGTTGCTGTCAGGTACCATCAAGATGAACAGCAGTCCTCTGTTTCTCCACCAGATCCTCATTCCATCACTACCAAACTTCCAGGCGGGAGGAGGTCAGTTTTACAGAAACCATGGCTGTATAATAAATTGCAGTGCAGTGATGGTTTACGATGCTGCAGGAAAAACACAATAAAGCCTTTGTCTGCAAACTCTCTCCTATGTTACAGTTTTTCTCCTCAACATTTTCGTCTTTATCTTCAGGTTTCTATCCATTCCTGAAAATCTACCAATCTCTACAACTCGTCTACACTTCAGGCGTCTAGTAAGTACACGGCCAGTAGACCAGTCACTGTGTTTTCAGCTGACCTCCTGCGGGCAGACTCCTTTCCTTCCCCTGTCCCTCTGACAGATGTTGTCTATATACAGGCTGCTGTCTGTGTTTAGGTGTAGGCTGCTCTGTGCTTATGTTAATGTTAACATTGTTTACCTCTGTTTTACCCAACTGAGACATGTTTTGACTGGTTTTATGTGTGTTTTAGACTGGTGTGGCCGTTTTGTTTTTGTTTGTTTTTTTCATTCTGTGTAAATGTGTGTGTCCAGTGATCCCCAGAGCTCCAGGGCAAGAAAGCTGTGTGTGACTATGGAGCCAGCGCTGTTATTAAAGGGGGACATTATGGTGAGAAATAGCTGAAATGAATGTAACTAATTGGAAACTTTAGTTTGATTGAAGTCCATATCCGCACATTACATCACCGCAATAGTTACCAAACCTCCATTGTTCACTAAACTGCTCTAATAAAGTGTTTTTTTCTTTCCTGATTTTGCTGCACTTTTGTAACTTTTCCCAGAAGAATGAGTCGATTATTTTTAAACCACTTAAAAATCTTCTATAGACGATGAACATGCATGCTCAGTTATTTTCTTACGCTGCCTTGCGTGCCTCTTTGAGAGGATAAAGACATTCAGAGCCCTTAAGGGCCTAGATAGACATGCATGTACTTAATGTGTCCTGGAGGGTAATCGGCTGCTACAGCAGCAACACAAACTGAAGACATATGATCCAACTTAAAAGAACACTATAGAAAAGCAAATTGAAATTTGATTTACAGTTTTTTTCATGCTTGTCTACATATATATAAACTCTCTGAGACAGTCCATGTGAGCTTCAGTATCTGTATCACTTTTTGACTCGCATTCTCTGCAGGTGAAGTGCTTCCACCGGCGGAGTCGAGCAGCAGAGAGAGAGGTGGTGTTCAGAGTCCAGTTCCACACCTGCACTGTCCATGGAGCTCAGCTGTGGTTTGGCAAGACTGAACTGGACCTGGCCTGCACAGGTATAACAACATAGGCTCAGTAGCTTTGTTGGAAATGCATGAAATAGAAAGTAGAATTCTCTGTTTTTGGATGGTCAGGAAGGCATTATGTTGCATGTGCATAAGGAAAACTTGAGTACTCCATCACTGCTGTTAGTTCACTATAAAAGTGCTTTACTGCAAACATTTGAGAATACTTTCAGGATATAAATCAACAACTGAAACTTCTGTCTGTATATTTCTATTGCTTTCTTAAAACGTTTTACATGGTGGTATAATTCAAGACCCACTTATTGCTCAGTCCATTGTGGTATGTGTGTATTTTGAGACAAATATCAAATGGCAGTGTCAGTTTAGATGAAACAGATATGCTTGTACACGGCTCGGTAGGCAGCAGTCTCATGACAGTTGCTCTAAGTGCTACATGCTGACGTATGCATATAATGTATAAATAATAACACCCACACTCTTGCATGAAAGTTTAAAAAAAAGATACAATTCTTTTAAGTGTTATGCTCTGTTTCCATTATGAAGAGTGAAAGCACGTATCTTTGGTGTTTCCACTTCACAGATAGCACTTTCTTGTGAATGTTTTTATTAGTCTCTGTAGTTACAGCCTGGATATTTTAGTCACTGCCTTTATGCTTGTCTTTCTGTAGATGACAGGTTTCCTCCTGATGCTACAGTCGAGTTTATCTTCTCCAGCGGACCAGAAAAAATGAAAGGTGAATATCATCAACTGCCTGTCACTGCTTCTCTCTCTTTTTACATCTTTATTTGCTTCATATCATAATGACTGCTTTCCAAGGTCGAGAATATCGCAAAAATGACGCCTCCATTAAGGTGGACTACAACACCTCAGACCCAGTGGTCAGGTGGGATTCATATGAGAACTTCAACCTGCGCCACCAAGACAGTATTGAAAGTAAGAAACGTGCACACATAGGTGTAAAAACTAAGCTTTATGTTAAGAGGGTCGCACATTATATTACACCTCTGTTTTGTTTCTGCCAGATATCTCTCATACGAGGGGCCCCCTGGATGGCAGCCTGTACGCCCAGGTGAGGAAGCGTCGAGGGCCAGGCTCAACAGCCTCAGCAGCATCACCCAACGGATGCCTCACAAGCAGCCCAACAGTCAAGCCTCAAACTCCCAGCCAGCCTCAGCCTCTTAACTACACGCCCGATTCTAGCCGCTCCTCACTTCCCTCTGATCAACTGGAAGACACGTCTGCGTCTGTAAACCGCCCAGAGAAAGAAAGCACTGACTCTCCATTGCGGAGAGGAGGAGAAGTGGAAGATGGAGCAAAAGAGAAAAGAAGAGGGAAAGAAAAGGATAGAGAGACAGCGATTTTAGATGACGGAGACCTGTCAAGTCCTCAGCATTTGAGGCGAGAGCACTCGTGCTGTGGTCGAGCTGCTGTAAAGTGTGGCGATGGCGGGTGGGAGAGAGAACGCGAGCCCTGCCTTTCTGATGTTCATTGTCTTGGCCGTTGCAACAGTGTTAAGAAGAACCCAAAAAGCCAAACTCTGCCAGCCTTGCCATCTAAATCAGTGTCCCCGCCTCCTCGTTCGGCTCATATGGAACTCTGCCATCGACATAGTGCCCATCCTTTACCAGAGTTGCCATGGGAACGTCCACCCCCACCCCCTCCCTGTCTCCTCAGGCCTTGCTACCCCTACTCCAGCCCTGAACACACACACCCACACAGCCACACCCTTCCGGCCTTAAACAGACTCTGCACTGGGGAGGAGTGTCACCTCCTCCATTATTCCAGCCACAGTCCAGCCTCTCATCTCTCCCATCAGTCACTGCCCTCGAGCCCTTACAGGGAAATGTTCTTTGGCTCTCCAACATCGTCCCCTGGTTGCCCCTGTCGAGACTGCTCCAGCAGGCGTGAGCACCAATCAGCTTCAGTTAGAGCATTCCACCCATTGCACCCCGACCCATCAGAAAACACACACTGGTCCCAAGGACCTGGGGTGCAACGGACAAGAGAGGCGCCTCCGCTGTGGGAAAATGAAAATCCATGGGAGGTGGCGAGAGAGGCGGAGTTCTGGCAGTGCAAATCAGTCGTGCCAGCATTTCGTGTCTGCCACTCACCTTTGGATCAGAGTCCAAACCCAGAGCCTAGATATGCCTTCGGACCTCATCAGGGCTACCCTAGCCCCCAGTCTCTGATGGATGTGCGGGATGGAGCCAGTAGCGGTTACCACACCCCTCCGCAGCCCCGCCACTCCTGTCCCTGCTCTCCTTATCAGTCATCCCCAGCAGAGAGCCATGAGAGCCGAGGTTATGCCTCAGGGTACCACTCTGGATCAGCCTCGCCTCTGCCCGCCAGTAGCCCGTCTCCTGGGAGAGGCAGGCTGCCCGAGACCCCCTCTGGATGTAGAGACCAGCAGCATGCTGAACATCACAAAGGTGAATGAGTTGAGGTTACTTCCTTTTTTTACATTAAAATAACATGTTTGTGACTTTGTATTTTTGTAATTTCTTTGTTATACCTCCATCTTATCATGTGGTATCTCACTCCTCAAAGTGGAACAGGCCAAGGCTGATGTGGAGGATGACATATCCCAGGGTTCAGAGGGTAAATCAGACTCTAATGGTCAGTCAAGCACCCCTGGACTGGACTCTGATCATGACTACACAATCATAGGAAGCAACAGTCCTACACACACAGAGGACAGGTGGGTGAAACTTTTCATTTTTGATATCTGCTAATTGGAGGTATAAATCACAAATTTTATCATGATCACGTGTTATATAGATGCTGTGGGCAAAGTTATGATATTTGCTGACATCACAAAGTTTGCCATGATATGATTCTGATTTGATTTATTTCATGGGCCAACTCAATATGAGCCCATTTAAGTAAAAATTATAATTATAAAAAAAGAGTAATTCCTTTACTCTTGGCTGCTTGCTATTGTCTGCCTGGCGCTAGGCCGCTTGCACTGTTTGAATTTTTAGGGAGGAGGTGCGTTTAGACAGAAAACTGTATGACAGACACTTTGGGTCATTTCAAAATGAAGGCGTGTTTTAAAGATGAAGATATGTATTGATGTTTTCTCTCTTTATCAATGGTATTGCGTCATTTATTACTAAAACACTATGTCAATCCAGATCAGTACATCATTACACCACTACTACTAATGCAGATAGTAAAATTGCATGTTTGTAATAAATATCTTTGTTTTCATACTTTGCCTTTTCCTTAGTGTAACTGCTGATAGCCCTTCTCAAAGCCAAGAATCCTCTACACATCTGGAGTCCAACACAAATAGTAGCAAAGCTATCACACCAGTACCAAGAGAAATGCAAACCCAGTGTCCGAACGTATCCATAAGCTCCACACAACTATCAGTTGAGCAGAGTTTGAGCTCTGACAGAGCGCTCGGAGCAGCCAAGATCACAGGAAGCGCAGAAGTATCGAACCAATCACAGACTTCCAACTACGCCACTGTCATCATAACTCCAGTCCAAGTGCAACTGAATGGTTCTGCCCTTCCCAGTGATACCCCATTTGACAGCAGCAGAGGTGTATCAATGAACCCCTCTGCCAGTCCCAGTTCTAGCCCTTCCACCACTTCCCCAAATTCTCCCATTGGCTCCCCAGACCTTCAGTCTTCTCCCCAGCGCTCTACATCAGCGACAGACTCAGCAGTACTAAGACTGACTCCAGACAGAGACAGCTCGGCCGACACCAAACCACCATCACCTGTGCCCGATGGATATCATACACCAACCTTCCCATTAGCATCTTACTACTACCCATTGCTAAACGTCCCTCATGTCCCATACACTGGGTACACTGCAGTCACCATCCCCGCCATCCAGCCTCCGCTACCTGAGAAGAAGCGTCTTTCATCCACTCCAGGATCCCTTAACGGACACAACTCTCTGCTCCGCGTCTCCTCAGCTCCTTCACCGACGCATCACGTTACTTTCTCCCCCTCTGTGGGAGAGCAGAGACGGGGGTCTTCACAACACAGCTATAAGGAGGAGGCAGACATCAGGTTCAACGCCAAGTTTGTCCAGGACAGCTCCAAGTACTGGTACAAACCGGGCATATCCAGGGATCAAGGTGAGAGTTACAATAAAGGGTTATGATATTTTATTGATGCCGCATCTCTTATTTTACACCACAACACCCATACTCTTATGTGTCTTCTCCACTGTAGCCATAGCTGTTTTGAAGGACAAGGAGCCAGGAACTTTCCTCATCAGAGACAGTAACTCCTTCCAGGGTGCATACGGCTTGGCCCTAAAGGTGGCCACTCCTCCTCCTAATGCCAACATCACCTGCAGTAAAGGTATCAATCATGAATGTTGTATTGTTAATGTCTATAAGATGGAATGACACAGTAGGAAAAGCACAGGTGTCAATAATGAAGTCACTGATGGCTTAATTCCATTTAGCTGATTAAGTTCAGGTTCAGAGTCCTGTTATTGTGGCTCACTGCCACACCGGCTCTGTTTACACCTGGTATTGGTATGCGTCCTAGTTGATTGGATCACAAGTGGACAGCTAAGTACAGCTGTAAATGCACCCAATGTGTCTTGAGATCTGATCTGATCTGATCTGATCCTTACTTAGCTTACTGGAACACTTGAATAGGGCCATTAGTAACATTATTAGTGACACCTGTGCTTTTCCTACTATGACAAGTCAAAATGTCTGATATGTCTTATGAACAGTCAAGTCACATGATACACACATTTAACTAACTGTATAAATTTGATACCAATATCATGTATTTCAGTGGTAGAATAATTACATGACTTTCATTCATACACTAAGGATGTTTTTCAATCAGTCCTAATGATTATTCTTGTGCATTCATGTGTATGTATCTTCATTTTTGCTGCAAAAACATCAAATGTTGATGATGGAGTCTATGATCATCTGAATCTATTTTTTTGTATTTTTGTTCATGTATCCTAATAGAATAAGTTCCTCAGAAAGACAGCCTGCCTTATTTTTCATCCTCACTCCCTCCCCTCTCACCCTCGTCTCCTCTCTCCCAGGGGACCCTCAGGAACAGCTGGTGAGACACTTCCTCATTGAGACCGGGCCACGGGGAGTGAAGATCAAGGGCTGTCAGAACGAGTCCTACTTCGGTCAGTTATGTGGAAGACACAACTGCCGCAATACACACATATTTAGTTGATATAGTATGATTTTTAAGCTTGTAAACCAAGAGAAAGGGTTTATTGACCTCCTTGCCAGTTGCCTGTTATCCTTATTTTAATGCCTTCTAATCTGTCATAATCATAGTCTGGGTAACCTATTTTCTCTTTTCTGTCTTTGTCTCAGGAAGTTTATCTGCCCTGGTGTACCAGCATTCAATCACTCCCATCTCTCTGCCATGTGCCCTTCGCATCCCAGAAAAAGGTCAAATCTGTAACATTTAGATGTCAGGATTTTTATTCCAAAATAAAAATATCCGGCTTTTTATATAAGATATATTTATTATGGGAGAACAATTTAACACTTCAAAGAACAGCAGGTTATTTCAACAGACTGGATCTTCAATAATTTAAACTGTCTTGTTATGTAACTGAAGGCTTATGATGTTTCAGATCTGGTCGGGGAGCTTCAAGAGATGCACAGTGCAACAAACACCAGCACAGCGGCCGACCTCCTCAAACAAGGAGCAGGTAGCACATGCACAGGCTCGTTTTGTTCTACTGATTTTGTCATATGAATTTATATAGTGGATCACAAGCAGTTCAATAGTTGCAGTTCTAACTTTTGACCAGCAGAGACTGCTCAAGCCTCATTATGTCCATAGCATTGAGTTTTAAGAGCACATTTGTTTATGTTTATCTATATTTTCTCATGTCTCTCATGAACAAGCTTGCAACGTGTTGTACCTGAACTCTGTGGAAACCGAGTCACTGACGGGCCCTGAGGCAATCTCAAAGGCAACCAAGTGTACTTTGGCCCTGAATCCACGTCCTGTGGCAACAGTGGTCCACTTCAAAGTGTCTGCTCAGGGCATCACTCTAACCGACAGCAAAAGAAGGTACATCTCAGACACTTCAGTCTTACCATTGTGATGGTTTTAATTCAGTCTGACACATGCACACCAGTTTGATAGAAATCAAAAGTATTTAAAGGGACACTTAACCCCCAAATCAAAAAACATATTTTTCCTCTTAATTCTGGTGTTATTCTTCAGTCTAGGTTGTTTTGGTGTGAGTCGCCATGTGTTGGAGATATCGGCCATAGAGATGTCTGGCTTCTCTACAGTATAATTGGACTAAATGGCTCTCAGCTTGCGGTGCTTGAAGCAGGAAAAAAATATGTTTCCAAAACAGCAATGTCTCTCTCTAGAAATCATAACTGGCTTACTCAAGATAATTCACTGACCTTGTTGTGAGCAGTTTCATGTAGGAACTATTTTCTGTCCATCTGCGTTGCCACACAGAAGATCTGCTGCTAGCTCACCCTTCAACACCGAGCTAACTAACATTACAACTCAGCAGAGAAGGACGCCATTATTGTTTACATCTCATGCCGTCATGAGACTCTTGTCCATAAGATCCGAAAACGGTTCTACGCAGATGATCTTGACTAATAAACAGCACTACAGACAAGATAGAAAATATTTTTGATTATGACATAAACTGTCCCCTTTAAGCAAATGCCAAAGCAAATAAGTCAATATTGCTTGTGTGTACACAGGCTGTTTTTCAGGAGACACTACCCAATCAACAGTGTGACTTTCAGCAGTCTCAACCCCCAAGACCAGAGGTGGGTCCCTGAGACTTATCAAACACACATTGATGGAATGGTTTTGATAAAGACTTTATGTGCTTATTATACATGTTACTGCTTGTAATCTTTAATAAAGGCAGTAACATCTGTGTGCTTTCTGCTGCTGCACAAATACTTCCTGTATTTACTTATATTTTATAAATATAAGTGTTCAGTTTGTCTGCTTTTATACTGTGAGAGGTGAACGTAGATTGGTAGTCACTGCCTAGTATTTGTAAAACAGTCTCCATGTCTTTGTTATTCATGTTTTCCTACGTTTTGTCTCTGTGTCTCTATCTGTATGCCCGTGCTTCAGGTGGACTAATTCTGATAGCACTTCAAGCAAGTAAGTGCTTGCTTCACTGTGTGTTTATTTTTCTTGGCAAGTGATATCACTGACTGGCACAGTGTGTTACTTTGCATGGCAGTTAGTCACAATCAGATTTTTGAGACAAAATCTGGTTTCTTTCAATATCAAATCATAATAGCGCTCCAGTCTTTTGACCTCTCACGTCTCGGTTTTGCTGCAGGATGTTTGGTTTTGTGGCGAGGCGGACAGGCAGCGCTACAGAGAACGTGTGTCACCTGTTTGCAGAGATGGACCCTGAGCAGCCGGCTGTGGCCATTGTCAACTTTATCAACAAAGTCATGCTGGGACCACAGCTACGCAGATGAGAGAGCAGGAGAATTTGGACACCTCTGGACTAATGGGGATTTGGGGGAGATGTTAATTTGATTGTTCATTAAGAGTGTGTGTGTGTGTGTGTGTGTGTGTGTGTGTGTGTGTGTGTGTGTGTGTGTGTGTGTGTGTGTGTGTGTGTGTGTGTGTGTGACTGACTACATTTGTCCTTGCATTTGTACAGGTGGCATCACTGTGCGCAGCTGTATGACTGTTTTAACAGAATCCAGTTCTGACAGATCACTGCTCTGTAGGGCGAAGTATAGTTTATATGACATTTTAAAGAGCAAATGGTGAAAGAGGATTTGTTTGATAAGCCAAAGACTGATCTAACTTTGTTTGCCAAATGAGATTGACATGAGAGTTTGGGTTGTTGTTTTTTCGGGGGGGGTGGGGGGGTTTAAATATTTTTTTATTCTATTTGTAAACCTGTTCACATAACGGACAACAGACTTCACAAGCTGTGTAAGTGACAGTCCATAATGTTTTTCTACATCAACATCTAAAGAAAAAGTCTTCAACAAGAAGTAAAATATGAGAGCCGTGCTTTAAGGTGTAAACTGGCATATCTGCAGTTTACTTTGCAGAGTAAAGGAAGCAATTAAAGATAAGACATTATATATTTCAATTATCCGAAGACAATCTGTCTTTGGCTATGTTTTGACTCAGTGGTTAAAAACTTATTTATAATAATTAACATTTTGTCATCCATGCAACTATACTATTAAAAGTGTATTTTTGTTGAAATGACAAAAACAGATTTAAAGGCATATTATACTAAACTTGCTTACTTAATTTAAAATGTGTGGCCACTAACTACAAAGGGGCGGTCAGACCTAAAACAGAGTTTACACATGTAATTTAAAACCTGAATACTCACATCATTTCTACAGCTACAAATAATTTTAAAAATCCTTTCTTTGTGAAGTTGAAAATGTTATAGAATCAAATAATGTTCTCATATGAGAAAACCCACAAGGTCTGCAGTGTTAGTAATGTCATTATAAAAAGAGCCAGTACCAGAAAAATCTCTCCATATCACACATTAGTCTCGGTCCTTGGTCCCTATATAACTAACTAATATCCACGGCAACACATAAAAGGTGACTTTTGTTTCACTTTAAGCCAAAGACTTTGTTACTGTGTAAAGATATTTTGAAAATTTGATTATTCTATCAGTACTTTTTTGTTGTTGGAATTTGTGTGTTTTCTATAAACTGATACAGTATTTAGAAGATGACTACAGCACAATTATTATTTTTCATAATGGATTTTTATGTAAAAGAAGTAATATATTTTAGAAGAAAGGTGTATGTCATATTTGACAGAAAATGTAATAAAACCTAATCAAGTCAATGCAAGTGTATGCTTCTTCATTGCAAGACTTCGTGTAAAATATATTTTGAGATATTGTACTTATTTGCAGCATCATAAATTGGATGCTGTTTTTTGTTACTGTCATAGAGCAAGTATTGAGTATATTTGTAGTGTTGTATCATTCTTCTATTTTGAACGTCTGAACTTATTTTTCACCTTGAAACAGCAGGATTTTTGACGCGAGCGTTCCTTTTTTTAGTGACAGATCAAAAGGATGAGGTCCCACCGAGATTTGAACTCGGATCGCTGGATTCAAAGTCCAGAGTGCTAACCATTACACCATGGGACCAACTGCACCGAGGATGGCCATAGAACAGTACTTGTAGATAAAATACGAGATCGTTACGGTCAATGTCTATCTATTATATTTCTTTGCATGTCTTTGTTGTTGTTAATGTAAAATATGCCTTTGTAAACGGACGAAATATTTGCCAACCACCCCGTGTTTCGGTATTGCTAGTTAGCTAACGAAGGCTAAGTTAACCTAGCTAACTCTGGCAAGCTAGCAAAACTCGCTGTGTTTGCTCAGTAACAGCAAGCAACGGAGGGTAAAATCAGAGGTAGCTTGTTCATAACATACGCGGCCACCTTCAGGTGCAGACAGTCGAGCACACGCGTTTTTCTAAGCGAGCCTGTTGCTATTCATTACTGAAGGTTTGATGGTCACTTCAGTTACTTTCAATCATGTCTGCTAGCTAGCTACTCCTTATCCGATCTCGGCTGCTCAAAATAAAAGCTCTGTCTTCAAAATAAAACATTACATTACGTAACTGCTCAACTATATGTAACTATTTTTTAACTGACTGCATAAACAGTAGAAAAGAAAAATTGATTACCTATGAAAAAAGGAAGGTCTCAGGAAATGAAGAGTAAAGTAGCCTACATCTGATTAGGGACTGTTCTTTACTCATCAGCGAGGATGGTGCCAAGGGTGTGACCTTATTTTTTTAATTTTTTTTTGTTTGTTTGTTTAATCTTGCCCCTCCCACAAGGGGCAGCAAAAAAATAATTTTCCTTGAGCCTTAATTTTTTTTATAGGATCTGGATTCTGCCTTTGGCAAAATTGTACATAAAATATGTTGAATAAAGTGATTATGATTATTATAGAAATATCATTGTTCTAAGCTTAGATTTGGTTATGTGCTATGACAAAAGCATTCATTGTGCATGATGTGTTGATGCCTGTTGGAAATATGAAAATCCAATGATCATTTCTTTTTTTCACAGTTTCTGGCTATAATAAATGCTGCAACCTTAATTTTGGCGTGTTTTTCTTAAGAAAACATGCATTTAAAATTAGTTGGCAGGTTTAGGTATTCAGAGGTTATTTGAAACAAATACAAAACACAACCATATAAAGCAGTATGTAACCCCTAAACCACATTTAAACTCAAAAGTCCCTCCCCAGTGCTTAAAAATATCTGTAATGTCCCTCATATGCACCCATCTTAAATTACAAACAGTCCCTAAAAGATTGTTTGTGCTGGCATGAATGGGTTTAGTGTATTTTTGCATTACACACAACAGAGACACAGCAACTATTTATAGGTTCTCCAAGCACCTAATAACTAACCAGTTTTTCAAGTCCCTCTATTTTGCAGGTTCTCGATCCAATTCCACACTCAGCACTTGATCCACTTGACTGGATTGGGGGTTAAAATGAGTTAGAGCTAGTCACTTATGTAATATTTGATATTATCATAACATCTTTATGGGTATTTATTTTGTCCAGTGTTGCTGAGGAACGATAAAGGCCCCACTTTGGTGTGATTTCTTGGAAGTAGCTCAACCGGTTGCATAGCAGCACACTTCTTTGGCATGCACATGAGGATTCAGGGCTGACCTCCTCTGTGCCTTTAAAAAAAATGCAGCGCTGTAAGATTTAGCACTGAAGTGTTGTTAAAGGCCAGGGACCCATGTGCGATAGTACAGTATAGTAATGGAGGTCATGCTGTCCCTCGTTTTCCCAGAAGAGGGAACTAGAGGGACTCTCTTAGAGTTTGGTCATCCTGTTGTGCAGTCAGATCTCCATATTGAAGCTCCGGCGAACCTCTGGAGGAAAACAGTAGTAGCCTACAGTGGTATGAGGTTTCAGATTTTTTTCTCTGTGAATGAAACATCACAGCCAGCCTCCCTGCATTGCTAAACTTGAGAGTTGGATCATGTATCAGCTGTAACACCTGCTTTCAATAAGTTCTGTTATTTTTGTGTTTTATGAAGAACTGTAGGAGGCCAGGAACAGCCTCCACCCCCTCTCAGCTATCTTCTGAGGAATTATTGAAAAGAAAAATAACCTTTGGTCCCATAAGTAAATATCTGAAGAAGAAAAGAGGAATTCCAACAATGCCCAATATTTACTTCAATACAAAACGTTGATAAAAGGAAGGAGATTTATCTGTTTGTTTGAGAAAAAACACATAAACTCACACACTAAACCATGCATTACACATTTGAACAACTTCTCTCTCTCTGTGTGTGTGTGTGTGTGTGTGTGTGTGTGTGTGTGTTTGTGTGTGTGTGTGTCTTTTATCACTGTTTGATTCACAAACCCACTTCCTTAAAATATATTTGTATGGGTTTATTATTAATGCTGAGAAAAGAAAAGCATATTATGACACTTTGTTATGTCACTTATTATTTTATTGATTAAATATTATTATCCTTAAATCAATGGTTGAGGCTTAATCCTTGCATTAATTAAATTTAATAAAGTTATACAGTTTTAAGGTACTAAGATCCTTTTTTTAAAAAAAAATTTTCATCATTTTACTCCATGGCATTTCAGATGGTATAAACCATTACTTTTAACCCTGTGAAACCTGAACAACAAACCTGATTCCTTTTAAGAATATACAAAGAAAGTAATGACCAACTTTCGGAGAAATGACCCCCAAAATGGAAGAAGTTTACCAAAAAAATCCTAGAAAACCCCACAAATAAACATGGACCTGAAAGAAAGTGCTGAAATAATACATCTCTAGCATAATTTTAAAGATATATTCAGAATAAATATAAATGTAGATTGATTTTTTTTCTCAAGTTTTTGATAAGTTTCTAATCATTTCTTCTCTCTCTGTCTGTCTCTTTTCATCAGGTTATTGTACTTGACACTGTTTTCTAATTTCTTGCAATTTGCTGCACATTTCTTGCCAAGGTGCTTGTCGCCCTTTCTCCATGTGTTTGACAGAAATCTGACAAATCTGCTCAGGTTTCAAAGGTTTTAAATTGTTGTTATAGGTGTCTCGGTGCAGCACAAGAAAACTGATCCTGATCCAGCTTTCAAGGGGTTAACTCTTGCAATATAAATTATATGAATCCAACTTCACATTACATATACCTGGCTACAGCATTACAATAAAATAAAATAAAAAATGAATTTAATCACACTGCACCTTCCACTAAAAAACAATAAAGGACATGGGATGTCAGTATAAATCTGTATTAAAAACTACTAAACAGTACATACAAAAAAGAGAGGGAATTATATGACAGTGGAGTAGAGGCAGGGAAGCCAGGATGTGAGCAAGTAATATTTGGTTATAAATTTAACGGTCTGATGGCATCGAGGAAGACGCTGTCCTGAACCTGTTGGCTCTGGAAACAATCCTCTGGTAATGTTTTCCAGAGAGTAAAAGACTGCATAGTTTGCGGCAAAAGGATGAGTGTGGTCTCAGATGATTCTGTGGGCCTCCTTAAAGCGTCTCCTGTGGTAAATGTCCTGGAGGGTTGCTCGTTTATTGCCTGTGAGAAACTATGCTGTTTACATCACCTGCTATACAGCTTTACAGTCCGGGGCGGTGCAGTGTGGACACCATACAGTGATGCAGCTGCTGCAGATACTTATAGCACATGTAGAGGGTATTGAGGATCTACAGAGCTGAGCTGAATTTACACATCAACATCACGCAGTATTGCTGATCTAAAGGAAGTTGAAACTGCTGACTGTTTTCACTTAGGGCGTATTGATGAGAGCCAGTCTACAATTATCTCCTTCACCTTGTTGCCCTGGCCCTATATTGAAGCGTCTCACCTCTGCCTTGTATACAGACTTGTCACTGTTAGATACTATAAATATATGCACACGCAACATGTTTGTTTTACATTTTCTACACCCACTCCTTTCAGCTATCTATCTTAAACCTCTGTTTACAAGCGGCTGGCTAGAAATCAGATTTGCCCATACCCTTATTAGATTTCTGAAAGACTGAAATATTTTAAGTGTATTTAGATGTTATTAGTTAGTCTTTACACATTATGTCTAAAATACAATTTTACAAACATCCAAGTGTTAGTAGATGATATTTCAGAAATCCAGTTGATTTTTTTTTCTTTCATGAAAGCACAGTCAACGGCTGTAGTGTCATTCTCAACCTGATGAAAGTGCTGCCGTGCTGTGCCTCACAGTTATGTGTGATCAGCGAGTAATGGCGTGAGCTTAGCATGCAGTCCTGGGTGTCCGCAGTGCTGAGAATGAGTGGAGGAAGTGCCAATCTTCCCCACCAGTGCTTTCAGAAAGTCCAAGACTCAGATGCACATGATGATTCTCAGACATGGTCCCTGAAGATGACAAGAATTAAATTTCAGGCTGTATTCAACTGTATTATGTGCTTTTACTGTCCACATGTGACAGAGCAGCCTGGGGTGCTCTGTGATATAACTGCAGACTGTATAAGTTGCCTGGAGGGAAGTGAGTCTTTGTGGTTTTTGAGCAGCAGCCCCCGGCATCCCATGATGACAGACGTAAGTGCAACAGGGTGTTAGTCCCTCAAGCAGGATATCCTTGGTTCCAGAGGGACAACATGTTGTATGCACTGAAACACTACAAACTGGAGCAAAGGGCAACGACTGAGTGGTTCCACTATCTGCGAGCTGATCAGCACATGCTCTTAGAATCATGCTCTCAGGTGCTTTCAGGAAGTTGTTACACCTGAGGGCTCTGCTCGCATTAGCTCCAGACACAGAGAGTGCTCTTAGACATGGCCTATTGTGTAGTCCTTACTGTAATCATCAAAACATGTTAAGGATGTGTTAAGCTTGTTTGGGAGGATACATGTGACGCACGGCTTGGCTGCCCTTTGTGGCTCTGTTTGTCCTCAATAAGTGACAGGCGATTGACAAAGTTGTGAAAGATTTCAGACACATGATGTTGTATCACGTTTTCATGTATTTCCTGGAGATGCAATTGCTTGCTTTTATTTTTTTTTAATCTTGTCTGATGAGCGTGTACATGCTGAAACTGCATATGAATATGTGTTGTCATGCTGTCATATACTATTGGAGCACCAGCAAGTTTGGGATTCTGTGTTTCTAATTGCAATACCTTATAATGTTTTTACCTATGTGTTTACCGTATATATGATTTCTTTTTTTGTACATTGTTTGTCAGTTTTTCTTTGCCAGATGCCCTGCTCAATTTTGCCTTAAGTTTGATTTTTTTGGGCGTGAACATTTTTTCTTATTTTGGGGGATGATGCCCTGTATAGGTGGCTGCCTATGTTGCCTATAGGAAGATCTGCCGCAGAAACTCTTATTACAACTCACACTATTTTGCTTTTGTGCAACATAATAGTTTTGTTCCCTGACAAACAATCGGTTTTACTGACATGACTTGTTTCAGGCTGTTACCCTGCTACTGTAAAGACCTTACTGTTTAGTTTGACAATACATGAATAGTAGGCTATTTTTGCACAATACTCACACCTGCTGTCCTGTGCAATTTCTCTCTGCACAGTCCCCCACTTCAGAAAATAATTGCCTTTATCTTTGATGTTTTAAGTCATCTTTTTGCGGAGGCAATAACATGCACCATGATGGACTAATGTTCCACTTTACAATAACTACATCTCCTCCTAATCTGCAGCTACATTACTGCTTGGATGTGCAAACTGTGCAGATGCATGCGTTCTTCTGATGTTTACATGTCCTGTACTGTCCCTTTGCACCACAGAATAGCTTAAAGTCAACTCTGTGTGTTCTTAAGGCATGTGCCAGTATGCCCTCTTTTACTATGCGAGTTATTTATGTCTCTAGTCTGCAGCAGTGCCACGAATACTAATTTCCATAGTTTTAGTGGGTCAAGTGTTTCTGATTTATGATTTCCACCCTCCTGGTTTCCAAACAGCATGCCAGCTTACTGTGAAGGGCCAGAGCATGTGAGGACACAAAATGGTTGGGCCAGGACATGTCTGACATGGGTGTTGTGGAGCAAAATAAATCCCCGTTAGCAGAACGGCTTGATCCAGAGCTGGTGCCAGACTTGGAGTCCACCCAAGCCGCAGGACAAGGATCAACTCTCCATGAGCATGAAACTAACACCCACACACTTTACTACCAGTCACTGTACATGAATCAACAGTCAACAAGCTTATGACACATGTCCAAGGTGCCGGAGGGCTCAGGATAATGCTAATTCCAGGGTTAAGACAGAACACTAAAACAGAGTAGCTGACATTGAACTTTGCACACGCATGCATGGGTTTTATGGAATGGACGTAATTGTTGAGTGGTCTGTATACTTTGGCCACACAGCAAGTAGCCTACAAAATGTGTAATGTAGAGTGGAATATTTAGGCAATGGGGGGGGGGGGCATTTTGGCATTTTGGAGGCAAGACCTGCTGGCAGGGGATTTAGAGAGCAGAAAGGAAGTGTAAGTACAACACACTAGCTCTAGCACAGTGCTGACTGTTAAATCCATGCAAGTGATAAATGGAGGGCTTGTGAGAGTGCAAAATACCTGAGTTGATGAACACAACAGAGGTGATTTAGTAACTTGTTATGTAAGTTGTTAGAGGGGTAGGTTAAATATAGTTTTAGCCTGCATCTTTTTGGTTATTTCTAAAACCTGTTTTTGACAACCCTTCAAAAGCACTTGGTTGCATAGATTTGTATTATATTTTTAGAACTTAATAAATAAAATAATGATATTGCCTAATAATAAACATAATATTAAAATAGCACAAACATGATAGACAGAAGATGGGGTAAATATGGTACCATAACAAAACAGTTACTAAAGCTATTATTTTAAACAAAAATCATTTGGATAGGTCTTGAAAATATGTATGCCTGAAAGGTTGCTTCTGTTCTAAGAAACTCTCAATAATTTGCAACACCAAGATCTGTATATTTTCTTTACAGTCTGCACCTCATGTACCTCGTGTTTTCAGGCTGCAGCCGCAGAAAAGAACGATTAGTTGGAAGAGGATATATGGTACCGGATGAGGCCCTGCTCTCTCTTTTCCCCTCTCCCTTTCGTATCTGTCGCCTTTACTGTGTTTACATTATAGACACACCCCTGACCTTCACCCAGACCCCCTCCACTGGCCCCTTAACACACACACACACACACACACACACACACCATTTACACTAAATACCAGAGCTATGAGCACACAACCGTGAATGAACAAATGTCACCGAAATAAATAAGTGGGTGCAAAAAAAACAGTAGTGTTTATTATTATTATTATTATTTTGCTATAAGAGCGCAGAATATCAGCAATGTTTGCCCAGTGTGATTCTGTGAACTGAGTTATTCTCTATTTTTAGGCATACTGGGCCACCTCCCATACATTGCAAATGTATGGCAAGATCGCCATGTAGCGACTTTGCTTTCCAGCCTACCAATGTACTGCAGAGTAGACACACCCCTCCAACACACACGCCTCACTGCACACATTTGCAAAGTGTCAAAGAAATCATGGAGCAAAATGCATAAAACGGGGTATTTAGAACCAGGCAACGCTGGTGTTGTTATTTCATCTGCGTTATATCGATGGTTATGGTGTTATTGCTTATTTAAATTTCAATTACAGGGCTCAAAGCATCTAGCAGCAACACAAAGACACTCTGCTGCAAGAGAAAAACACGTCCTCAACGGGACGATATCCGCCCATTGAGACACCACGTCGTATCTAATGTTAGCGCGGTAATCCCCCACACCGGGCGTCCATTGATTCAGAGATCAGAGGCAAAACGATGTTGCTTTAAACCTCACGCGGTCAAAGTTGTTTACCTCTCCGTTACCTCTGACGTCACGACACACCCCTGTTTGAGGGGGCGGCCTTTCTCCATACGGGCACCAGAGCTGACCGATGAGAGCCGAGCTCAGCCGAAATGTCACCAATCACAGCACGGGAGAGACGCTGAGCCCACCTGTGATTGGTCAGCGGAGGGGCTGGGGGGGAAATCCCTCTTTTTTCCTGTAGAGGTCCTGAAGAGGGGGCGGTGCATAACAAAAAGTAATGGCCATCTATTTGGGTCCTGAAGAAGGAGGGGTATTTCTCGTCGGACTACCGTAGGTGTGATTGAGTTTTCTAAATGTAAGTGCGTACGTTTGTCCGTCAGTTATCTCCAGTTGCGTCTCGAGCGTTTTTCCGTCGGTTGTTCATCGGTCGCGAGCGCAGAGCGGTTAATAAGCTGGCTGAACTTGGTGCCGCGTTTTAGGGTTAAAGCAGCCAGCTAGCCACGCTAACGTTAGCTACTACCAGCGCTGCTGCTGCTGCTGCTGCTGCTGCTGTGTGTGTGAGCCAACGTCTGGAAGGGCGTACGAGTTTGACGTTTTCTCCCCCAAGTCTCCTCACATTTCTTTGAGTTTTAGTTACTACAACGCGGTCCTGTCGCCTCCAAGCTAAACCCACCCAGTCAACATGGAGGGGACACACTTTGCAAGAGCATGAGCACGACGGCAAACGGCGACTAAAGAGGATTAAAAGCAACTCGGTCTTGACGGGGGAAAAGTTGAGCTGAGGTATGAAACTCGCATGCACAGGAGGAATGCTAAAGTCGAGACTTGAGTTATTGTAATCTCTGTTGCTCAATACCACAAGAAACAGGTTTAGCTCAGTTTAAGTGTGTTGTTTTTATCAATGTGTTAGCCTACGCTCTGCTATGTGTTGATTACAAATGAGTGTGTATGTTGCTGTTGAAAGTAATTCAGTGTTACATAAACAGAGCAACTGCAGGTCAGGTACGAGGGTAACGTTGGAGGCCCACTCAGTGACTTGCGACATGCCATTTTGCTTTTGTATTTAACAGGATTAACAACTTGGGATAAACTGAAGAAAGGTTTCAAGTCTTACCTATTGTACAAGGGCATGCTAATACCTCAGGTGAGACACTTTCATTTTGCTTTCAAGTCTGGTAATCGCGTGTGTTTCAGTCTTTTGAAAAGATATACTCTAAAATGGTCTCTTTACACGTCCACATGTCCACATTTGTGTTGCTTTGAAGTTTCACATTTTTGCACAGATTTCCTGGGGATGTTGCAGTCTCGTGATTTCATAGCCATGATACTTTGATATAGTCACTCTCATCATACACAAGAAATATATATCAGTAAAAGTAACACACCAACTGCAGTCAACAAAAGTGTAATATCAGTATATTGACTAATGAATTGGAAATCTTAGTACTTTGTAAGACTTGAGTGAATTTCATGTGATCTGTCCATTTTTAGGGGTGCAGCAGTATACCGGTTTCAAGGTACACTGTGGTATGAAAATTGACGGTTATCGTATTAGTCTATGGTATTGGAAATAAATATGCAGCTGAGTGGAGAATTTCACGTTTCATATCAGTTATTTTTAGAAGGAGAACTTCTTACACACACACACATATATATATATATATATATATATATATATATATATATATATATATTTTAAATGGCTTCAATTTTTAATTATAGCAATGAAACATTTGTTCATCTACATGAGGCCCATCTGTTTTTATTCCCTCAAGGGTCATTGTAACTGATAGTAATAATTCTGTAATACAGTGATACTGGGATTTTTGTTTTTTTTGTAAGACATTATCATACTGTCAATGTCTCATACCTTTGTGACCTAATTCAGTGACCCTCCTGGTCTGCCTCGAAGGGCAGTGTAATGAAATCTGCACAACTAAAAAGTCAATACAGTCTTTAGAGTGGAAATTCCTTCCTTTAATTATTAATATTAATTACTAGCTAGTTAGTGTGCTTTTAAAAACACCATAAAATCATCTTATGCATTTTTTGGGGTGATAAACACATGATTAAGTGATAAGCTGCAGTTATTTGAACTAATCAGTGAAGACTTCAGCCCTGTTGTCATGTAACATATCACCTACAGCAATTATTTGAGCGTGGCAGGAGTTCTCAGACTCTTAAACACACACACACACACACACACACACACACAAACAGTTGCTTGGTAGAAAATTTATATATCTACACACATTCATATTTTTGCACCATAACCACTCACTTCATAGTAATGCACAACTGAGCTACTGGCTGATAAGGACATCATTAATTACCACGAGCCTCTTGTCTTTCTTGCATCTGAAATTTAAACAGCCTCCAGCTCTTCTCTCGCTGCTGCTCATCACTTCAAAGTATATCTGAAGGGGGCCAAGCGCAGCTAACAGTAAGGGGTACACATATATATTCCTACCTATTTTCCCAGTGAGCTTACTTACTACTATTATTCTCACACCTATCCGTTTCTGTTTTTGAAACAGTTTGACGCTTGAAAAGTGGCAGGTAGGATGTTGTTGTTATGTCAGCTGCTTCATCGCCTGCTTTTAGAAAAATTAATTTGGCGTCTCTTCTCAACAACTGGGCACACTTGGGATCAACGGTCACACGTGTTCTGAATTTATATGATGTGGGAATTTACAAGATAGACTGTATTATTTAGGTAAGAACAGGAGACTCAACACAAAAGAGGACCTTAAGCTTTTGAACTACTTTTCTGACCATTTGTCAAGTGATGAGAAGCTTTGGTTTGTGTCTTTATTGACTTTAACCGTGGCAGGTTGTTCATGGAGCTGCGTGCTGTGGTGATGGTACAGTCCATTAGGTCTCCTGTACAGTGAAAGACCCTGCCCCCACCCCCCTTCCGTGACTACAGTAATTGGTCGCTTCCTCTCACATGTAACCCTATAGAAAGAAAGAGGCTCCTGTACTTAACTGTAAAGACCCACTTGTATGTATGTACCTCTGTACATACGTGCTGTTTGCCACATATGTTCAGTTGCCTTTGAGACTAATGAAGTGCTAAGTTTTCCCTAATGTCTTTAGGTCCTCAATTACCTCCTGTGGTTAATGGTTTCTAAGCCAAACTCATCACACAGGTATTTTTTTTTTTTGTATATAGAGCAGAAAAACATCTGTATACCACTGTTTGATACCTACATCAGTGAATCCAGATATCTTTTTTAACTGATGTCAGTGAACAACTCGATTATGTTTTTTTTTCTTACTTTTAAAAAAAAAATTTTTTACCTTTTACATGTTTACTTTTTTATTAGAAATACTAATGGCAGTTGATTTTTATACAGTTTTTCAAGCAAAGTATTTCCTGAAAGAGAGACAGCATTTTATGGAGGTTATATAACTTTGACTTGTTGGCTAAGTGCATTTGCACCCACCTTACCCACATCTCTGCTGTCTGTCCAGTCTTGTCCAGTTGACTGTCTGCGTGCACGGCTCTGCGTGCTTGAGAATATGCATTCTCTGTGAAATTCGGCATAGACATAAACAGGACTTTTCGATGTGTGTTTGAGTGGGCCTCTCCCTGCCTCGTCTCTTTCCCCTCTCCAGAGTCCAGCAAAGGGGCCCAGCATAAGGGGGCAGGCTGCCGTCACTGCCTCTCTCTCCCCTTGCAGGCCAGCACTGGGGCCTGGGCAGGGGGGGAGTGGTGCATAGACCATAGGGTTGGACAAGGGACATGTGACCCCCCACCCCTTCCACCCCAGTTTAGCCCATCCTGTGTGGGGCACAGGTCACCTTGTCATGTGCTATTACTGCTGCTGTAACATGCTGCCTGTGATCGTAGGAAAGGAGCATGATAGAGCTGAGGAGGCTGCAGGAGGGAAAACGAGAGGGCGAGAGAGAGGGAAGCGAAGGGACAGGACTTGACTAGTCTGCTCCGCCAGTTGTTTAGCTGCATTACAGACTTGGTTTGTCTACTTTGTTGTTGTTAGGTCCACATTGTCTCTTTGTCCATTGTTCTCTTCTATTTTCTGTCTGTGTGTGGTTTTCATTTTCTTAGACAATTTTTTTACACTGTGGCTTTTAATTGAACTTCCCCTGTCACAAATTCCAGATCATATTTTCTTTTAATGGTACATCTTTTCTTCACCTCCACCTTCCTCCATTAAATTTCCATTTTCACTCTCTTTTCTGCCACTATTATAGGCTTAGATGTACTTCTATGTGTGAAACACAAGCCCCTGTATTTCCATTGTTGCCCAGCTCTTTCCGCAGCCCAGGTCATTCCAGATCTGATTTGTTTTATGTCTCTTCTGTACTCGTAGTGACCCAGCCCGAGGTATGCAGTAAAACACATCGCCTTATACTTTCTCCCCTCTCACTCCAGCCCTCTCAACAACTTCTCTCTGTCTTCTCTCTCTCTCTCTCTCTCTCTCTCTCTCTCTCCCTCTCTCCTTTAAATCTTTCTCCGACTCTTGCTCTCTTTTTTTTCCTTTAAGAGAAACTTTTGGCAGCGTGGAACAATTTCAGAACCATTTGTGGGATTGCGTCATGTGATGTAGAGGGAGGATGCTCATTGGACTGTCAGACAGGGCCTCCTTCTCCCACTCAGGCGTTCCACAGCAATCCCTCTCTTTCCTCCAGTGCTGTTATAGGTCTGGATGTGATTCCGACTCTGACTCTTATGTGTTGGGATGTGGTCTGTAAGCTCATTGCTGACATTCTTGGGACGTGATGCCAGAGGTTTTTTATTTCCCGCTTTCCCCTTTTTCTCTTCTGCACGTCTGTGTGCAGTTAAAATGATCCCTCCTTGAAACGCTGTCTGGATCCTCCTCTTTACCCACTTTGTTATGTCTTGCCCCATCCTCAATCACATTTCATTTCAACGCCCTAGCACTAATGGCACCACTTAATTAGTTTTGTTAGATGGTGGGCGTTGGTGGAGGGTGGGTTTTATAATCACTTAATATTGACTTTGATGAAAGTTAATCTAACATCTGGGCTGCCGTCCAAATCTTTTTTTTTACGCCTGAGGTTTTGCTTAGGTCTTTTTTGTAAGAGGCAGTGCACCTGACAAATAAAACCAATGGCCACTTTCTCGTTTGGTAGTCACATACTTGGACAATGGTGCAGTCTGAAATGAAATGGCGAGTAAAACAGAAAGAAATAAGCTACCTTATGAGTGGCATTGGAATCCTGCCAGGTTCCACCTTGGCACTTATCCCTATATGAATATCTTATGGCGGCTCAAACTGCAGCAGTAATACACAGATTCATGAATAACCATATTTTAAGGACTACACTCATTGTGCAACATCATCGGCATGAAGTGTTACTATCTCTCATATTAGCACTTAACTCTCTGTCTCTCAGGTTCACGCCATCTGCAGTGAAGACTTCAATTTGGACTGATTGTCATCTAATGTCAACTAATTAGAGGGTGCAAGGTAGATGTATCCATGTGGGACGCTGGGATGCAGATGGTGCAAACAATTTACACAAATAATTGTGACACAGGTTGTGTGGTTTTATGCAAACCAAACGTTTGAGGGATGCTCCTTTGACTCCACCATAGTTAAAAATTGGCCAGGTGTTCAGTAATAAATATTTAATCACTGGACTTTTATGTAGTACGGGTTAGGCTCGGCTTATTTAAGATATTCTGTTATATGACAAGTGGTTTTTCCAGACATGTTGATTTTAATTTAGTCCAGACCACCAAGAGCACTAGACCATTAATCCTTAGAATTGATGACTTATCAAATGTTCTGCATTAAGGCCTCTGCAGACAGTGCCATGTCTTTAAATCCAACCTGGGTACAGTTCTAACGTCACTCCCAGGATTATGAGACACATGCGTGTCACTTCAGCCATGATGTGAATAAATCAAAGGGGGAAAAGATGAGTCACTGCTCCACTGCATGCTAAGTAGCACTTGTTCTCCCTCCGCTAGTTTGTTGGGTAAAAAGAAAAGGAAACTCCCTGTCCTCTCCTCCAGAAGCACCACCAAAATTAGGGTAATGTCTTCATTTTGCAGCTTTCACCACCCAGTTAAAATGACAAGCTGGAGTCAGTTTGCGGTACTGCGCATAATTACAGCAGGCCTCATCTCTTGCTCATCGACCACTGCCGCGCTGTCACTCAGGCTACCAAGCCCCAGGCTTCCAGTGCACATAGCTTTTCCTTCATTTTATTCCTTAAGTTATCTGATAGAGTCCACAAGTCAGTTACGTCTTGTGAATGGATTATCCAAATAATGAGCAAAAGGTGCTTATTTTACACTATATGATCAATTCTCATCACTTTTGTCTGTAAAGAATTGTCATATTCTTAATACTTTTACTAGAGCTAAAATGATTAGTCAGTTAATCGAGTAGTTAATAGACAAAAAATAAACAGTTTTGAGTATTCAATTAGCAAAGTTCATTATTCCAATATTGTCCTTATTCTAGCTTCTCATTGCGTGGATATGCTGCGTTTCCCAGATTTTTTTTATCATTGTGTTTCAATATCTTTGGTGTTCGACTGTTGGTCAGACAAAACAAGATATTACGTTTTCAGGAAATAGTAGTTTCTCCTATTTTCAGCCATTTTTAGGTTCAACCTAGAAGTCACCAGGTTTATCCAACGTCCCTTATAAATTTAAAAAACGGAATAATGATCCTGAGTGCTATTGTTATGGAGTACTGTAGGAATAACGTTTTTGTCAGCCAACCATGAAGTTAGCATCACCCTGTTTCCCTCGACAAAAAGCCAATGAGATTTTTCCATTGGATTTTGGATTATTATAGAAAATCAACTCTGTAGCAAAATCAAAGTTTATGGTACTTACAGTAAGATAATCTCCACAAATGAACACCACTTTAATGGTTCGCTAGATAAGGTAAGATAATTTATTTTTTTAAGTGCCATGCAGGCTGGGCACCAAAAGGTGCCCAGCCTGCATGGGCCTACAAGACACAAACATAACAAAAACAAGAATATTACCATTAGAGCAACAGAAAAAGTCTAAAACACCCCCATCAAGTTGGAAAGTGTGAGTTAGAAAAGTTTGAAAGAGAGCGACAGTGAATACAATGATGCTGTAAAGGTGAAGTAGTGAGTAGATGGTTTTCTGTGTTTGCTGTGATGATAATGTTAGCGATAACTACTGTTGTCTCATGTAGTCACTTTAGCTATTGTCTTTTTGAAGATGCATAAAAGCTTCAAATTTTCACAAGTGGGGTATTTAGTGACTGTGCAACAAAATGTGAAAATCTCATCGCTTGTTTTAACCACAGACCTTATTTCAGGCATCAGAATCCCACTGATGTTGATTCAAGGGAACTGGAAGTAGAAACATGTTACCTTATCTCTCTATTACTTATTGGGTTAGCAGAGGGTGTGTGTTGGTTATCTAATACCTCATTCTCACCGCAATTAGCTGCATGCAGTTTTTTTAAAACACGGGTAAACCCACTAAATGTCTGTATTCCCACTTCCACTGAATTTACCACTGGAGAGGGAGTCAGAGAACAGGTGAACAGTAGACAGCAACAGGAACAGGGGTCAAAACGTTTCAGTGGTTTATTCTCATGATTTATCTCTTACTTATGAAGTACCCCTTTCAAACTCGGTGCAGATGTATTTGAGTCTTTGCATCTCGCCAGTTATAGAGCTGAAATTACCACTTTCACCCGGGTGTTGCGTTCCCATCAATGCCAATCTGAGCCAGAGGCGATAAAAACCCGTGTCTACTGCAGAGTCATTTGACTGGGGTGCCGATTGTACGCATTCTCATTGCATTAAAAAGCCAGATGTTAGTGGCTTTTTAAGGCTAAAAGAGACTCACATTTACGTTCAATATAGTTATACCAGTCTCTATCATACATACAATTAAGTTGGCCAGCCAACAAATTTTTCATTGTCACAAGTGTGCACCCACGCACAAACAATATCAAAATGTGCTCCTTGATTTTAAAAAATGGGAGTAAAGCAACACAAGATAAATCATACTAAAAATGTGATTCATGAATAGCAAAAAGCTTTTTACTCCTCAAGATGAGAAGCTGTCAGAGATGAGACATTTATTTATATTTAGCTAGTAATTGAAGTGGCTTATGACAGTGTATTTTTAGACAACTTTTTTAGATAATAAAATCAGGCTGTTTGTGTGTTGATTGCTTCTCTGTGGGCCGCTGCCGATTGCCTGCTCCTCGTGCTATTTCACAGCCAGCAGGGTATGCCTTGTGACACAGAAAGCGGTAGTGACAAAGAGGTCACCCCTCCCCTACTTGCTGTATCCATGTATATATCTGTTTTTACGCCCATCTCTCCAGCGTCCCCTCCACCCCACCCTTCTCTGGCCTGCTTCTTCGGCACCCCTCTCACCTCCCACAGCACTGTCACTGCTCTCTCCTATGAGCCGGCACTTCCGCTCTCTGACTGGATGCGGTCATGCAGAGGGCAATAGATGAGAGTTCATCTGAATTCTATGTGTAGTGAGGTGTAATGGACACATGAGCAGAGTAAAAACATGCCTACCACATGACACACTCAATAACATGGACAGAAGATTTCAGAGTAAATCATGTTGCTGTGAAACTGTTGCTTTAAATTTGAGAGACATTCAGTGTAAACAAAATTCAATGCTAGCATGATTAACCAACATTTTATTTTACTTACTTATAAGTATGCGGTGGTCTAACTAAGCGCAAAGCTATGAAGTGACTCATGTACTCCATTTCCACCACTGAATGTTATCACACATTAAAAAAAACACCCCCGTGAGCGTAAAAGATTCAAAGTATTTTACATAAACCAATGTAGCAGCCTAACACTGTGGTAGAAGTGGTTCATGTTCAAGAGATTTGTCTCCCTCAGCTGATATAAGCCCATTCCTACTCAAACTAGTCATGTGGCTGAGATGAGCTACCTTAATTACCCTCAGTGGCTCTCCACTTCACATGGAATACTTGCAACTTTCACATCACATCATTCACAGGCTGTAATTGTTCATGTTTTATTTTCCGAGGCCATTACTTTGACTCCGATATATGTCACAGTCAATAACAACAGAAACCTGCAATGACTCATATAAAAACACACCCAAAGGATATACAAAAGGTGAAATTTAAACTATAAAATCAAAAGTGCATTTTATATCTTAGTGTTAAAACAATTCCTATAAAATGAGTGTAGAGATATAGTTAAAAAGGGTAAAAAATATATCAAAACAGGAATAATTGCCATATTTGCACTGTAAACAATCATTTCAAAGAGTGATATTTTTTTAATCCTCCATATTGGAGATTGCAGAAATGCAAAAGCTAATTAAGGCGAATTTTTTCGCACATATGTTTAATCAGATAAAATGATAAAGCAATTAGAGTTTATATCCACAAGGGCAAAGGTGAACTTCATTGTGAAATCATAATGTTTTGAAACACTTTTCTGGCCATTATTCATCATAACAGAAGGGGAAACATCTGGTCAGATACTGAATAGGTGTCACTAATCTTGGCTGCCCACCTTGAAACTATCCTGATTGTGTAGATTTCTAAGGTTGTGTTTGTACACAGACAGTGAAACAGAAAAATCCATTAAATGTCCATTTTCATATAAGATATCTCCACAACCTTTGACAGAAAACTGACCAGGGGGTGTTTTATACAATGGAAGATGAATGTGCTCAGCCTGTCTAGTTAGGTAGTTATGGAATTGTGGAATTATTATTAAAGTAATATGTAAAACTATAAGGTAAATTTGTGTTCTTCTATTTCACTTTAAAGACAAATGTTCAGATTTAAGGAATGTAGGAGTCAGTGAACAGCTTTAGTTTTAAAAATCACTGGTGCACTTGGAAAGTGTTGCTGATTTAACTTTCATGCAGCAGCAATATTTTGTACAGATAAATTGGAAAAGCATTTGACCATACAATATTACAGTATTAATTATTTATAATTAATTATATAACATAAAGACAAGAAATATTCTGTGTAAAAATCCCCTTTTCCCCCCGAGAGACAGAGAATCCCAAAAGATGTAGTAATCTTTTTTGATGAGTAATCCAACCTGTTTTCTCCAAGAGAATTTTGTCATCAAAATGAGTTGATGAAACTTTAATGATTTTTTTCATTATGAAAATGGAGTTTAATTTGCTTATGCCATATTTCTTGTTTCCTGCAAATAAAATTAAACTGGGCTTTTTGAATGTTAATTTGATATCCCAGGATTGCATTCATGAT
Source organism: Plectropomus leopardus (assembly GCF_026936395.1). NCBI lineage: Eukaryota > Metazoa > Chordata > Actinopteri > Perciformes > Serranidae > Plectropomus > Plectropomus leopardus. Next base: position 12,983,000 of record NC_142177.1, on the reverse strand, counting down.
ATACATTATAACATAATAGCTGTTTGTTTAAATATTTTCTTTTCTTAAATGGAAGTAAAACACAGATGGACTTTAAATGAGAAATAATGTACATGTTACAATGTATCTTTTATGACAAGCAAAAATCCAAGGATGGAAGTAGTCTAGAAATATAAGCAATTATAGAAACTGAAGTCACAAGTCCACATTTGATATTTTACTATTGTAAATAAGTGTGAACATTCAAAAACAGATTAAAATATGACAGTGTTGTTTTTAGACATGGCAGTAAAGTCAAAAGTTATTTCTTTGTAAATAACTGTTTCAGCCATGTCATAGATGATTACATGTTAGAACAGAAACATACGTGTAGAAAGGGGATGTGAAAGACTGACTAGCCATCTATCTCCAAACTAGCAAACACAGCTACAACTGCTTGGTGTTTTCTGGATGATTTTCTATTTTTAGTGTATAATAATATTATAATATTCATATAGTTCATATGAACTGATTGAGCCTGGTGGCTCAGTGGATAGAGCAGGTGCCTCATGATAGAGGCTGTGTCCTCGCTGCAGTGGACGCGGGTTCAACTCCAGTCTTAGCCCTTTGCTGCATCTCATCCCCTCTGTCTCTCCCCCTTTTACATATGTGCTGTCCTATCAATTAAAGGCAAAAATGCCCCAAAAAAATCTTTAAAAAATAAAAAAATATTGCATGGTTTCAGGGTCATATGATACCAATATGACTTTGCCTTGTTTCCCCAGTTTAGGTGGGCTTATTTTAAATCATTATATTCATTCTTTTCCAATGTTAAGTCCCAGTTGACACTGTTTTATGTAAAACAGGTAAAAAAATTGAGATTCTGAAGTCATTATACAGGACCTTTGTTAAAATGCATTTCTGTTTTATTTCTGGGTTTGCTAGAATCATTAAATGTGGAATACTTTTTTTTTGTTTGTTTATCATTACCATATTTCAGAGTAGGTATTTCTATATTATTTTAGAGAATAAAATGTGGCAAAAGAAAATCGGATGACCTGGAATAGTCATACATCCATAGAAACATTTCAAACAGTGGTGGATATCACTATTTGAGAACCAATTCCAAATTGTCTGATTCATTACAGCATGTTTTTCTGGCTGTTGTGCATTGCAAAACAATAATGTCATATGTATGTGCCTATGCGCTAGAAAGCTGCAACAAGGAAACAAGTCATGGCAGACAGAAAGAAACGGCCGAATGTGTGGCTTCATTTCACAAAGACAGATGACAACAGTGCTGCTTGTAATGTCTGTAACATCAGAATCTCAAATAAGACCAGAAACAAAACAAATATGGTGAAGCATCTTTCCATGCAACATGGGCTTAAATTCCAGGAATGTCATGTATTTGACACTACGCATATGTGCCACAGCTTTCCAACTGAACATCATGTCCGTTACAGAGGATAAATATCCTATGGTTTAATAACATTAAAGCCATACAGGTAGACTTTGCAGATTTTTTTGTATGACTAAAAGAAAACAAATGCTGTACAAAAGGTCTCTTTTTTTATTCATTTTAGATGAGGACATGCATGTTTTTTTTTTTTTTGTAATTTGTTTCTACCTGTGTTTAGTTTAGAGATAAAACAGTTGGGTTGATGCTGAAAACATATGTAGCCTTTTTTTCCTCACAAAGACTTGACCGATAAGCAGAATTGATAATAGCATTGGTATAAATAAAATTGTATAAATTCCCATACTTTGGGTGTAGTGATAAACTTATTATGCAGCATAGCACGTCTTACTGTCTCTCTGTGTGCTCAGTGTGCTCTGAACTTCATATTTCTGCCAAAAATATGCTGCTGCTGTTTGCAGGGAACAACAAATCTGTTTACCACCTGAGACGTTTTTGGTTCCAATAGGTTGGAGTTTAACAGTTGCTTTAAAAGTTGTTGGACTCAATGTTATTCAACTAATACAGTCAGTGGTGATGCCTGATGTCCCTCCTGCTGCATGTGGCAGTGATTCTTTAATCTTAGTTACAATCTACAAACGCTTAATTATACCTGAGGGTGAAGAATCCATGCTTGGTTGCCCGTCATAGAGCAGGAATCAACTCTGTAAGCTAATCACATATCATAGTTACTGTTTTATCTTTATGGCTTTATGCCAGTGTAACACATAAGACATATCTCGCATTATTACCGCAATGGCAGATTTGATTCATGCTGCCGAAGGACAACATACATACAATATGCACTGTATATCATGAGTGAGACGTTCAGTAGAAACCTCAAGCTCCAAACCTGTTCCCTGGCTTTGCTTGTCCGAGACTGGAATGACTACAGATCTGGTCTAATAACCTTGTGCATTATTTAGCGCTTTCTCAATACTACTGTGCATTTAGTGTAATGGCCTGTCAAGGCTGAATGCAATCACAGAGGACTGACTTCACTGATCAGTTGATGATATGGTAAGGTAAATGTGTGTTTTCCCTGTTAGTTCACAGTGAGTGATGAGTGTGAATGCCTACTGGGATTGGATTGCCTACATGCAGTAAAACAGACTTAATGTTTTACAAAAGGCTGTGCCATTTGTACTGGTCACCATTGTGTTACATTACATTACAGGAGAGCAATAATGATTTTGCTGCTATGCCAAAAGACAAATTATATTTACACCAGCTGCAGACGCTGCTCTTTTTCTGTCGGGTCATAGATGTTCTCTGTATGTTGATAATGCGTCACCTCTCTAAACATCAGCGGGACTTTAGAAGGTCTTGTATTGAAAAAATGAGATTGACCACGTGACTTTGTACCTCATTACCTGACCATGATTTCTGTGTTTATAGGCCAGCTCGTACAGCTGCTCACACTCTAAGGCCATTAAAGTAATCCTGTTTTTTACAGATATCTCAGATGAGGTTGGCAGCTCAGGGAAAATAGTTGCCGCATACAGTAAAACGTGCACCCCAAAATAAACACATTTGTTGCAATAGTGATATATAAATACTGTTGTTACAGTCATAATTGGAACAAGGGCAGCACAATTAATCACACTATTAGCAAAATTGCAATAGCCAAATTGCAGGAACTGGAGTTTTAATGTGGTAAAATGTGTCACATTTCATTGTCACTGAAGCATCGTGGTGCTACAGAGACGCCCTGGCCTACAAATCATATTCCAGATGGATTGTTTGTTACAGATCCTATCAAAAATCACATTATCACCACTGTTATATTTTTAGTGAAAGTGAAATGCAAAAATTACCACTAATATCACAGATCACACCTCAGTGGCGGCAATATCTGTCAAAGTAATGGCAATTGATTTTTTTTATTTATTATTTTTTATTTTTTGCTTATTGTACAGACCTAACCTGAACTACAAAAAGTGGGCTTGTGCAGTTACTCGCACAAGCACAGACATCTGTTTTAGAGACAATGGCGAAGCAAATTAAGTTAAGATTCAATTTCTGTGGAGTACCAGACGAAACACAAACTGCAAAGAATTTCGTTCGCTTACTGCAATAACACTTTTAAACATTTTCATATGGCACATTTTCTTCTGTAAGCTGACATATAACATGTATAGTTTTGTCTAAAAATGGCAACTATGTTTAAAGTTTTTGCAACCAAAAGCTGATGCCTGGTCACCAGCTTAGAAACTGTAACTCTAAGTTAGTATTAAGTCTTGCCTGGTCCTGGCTGATTCTAAAAACTCATCTTTTACAGACAAATTGGTAGTTATATAATTGAGACTTGCTTTACATAGAATGAATGTTTTTCAGTGAAATTGTTTTGTTTTGTTTTGTTTTGTTTTTGTTTTTAATAAAGAACCTTGGCACTTCAACCTAGGATGTGTGATTAAGCCCAATCATGGAAAACACAATTTTTATGTGACTTCCTGGAAACATCCTGTTTAAGTTTGCCACATTTCATTTTTGGTATTTTCACACGATAAATAATAGCCTTAGAGTCTTAGCCAGCAGGGTTACTCACATTATGTAGGCTACACGCAGGGTGAGTGCTTGAAATGTAAAACCTGTGCCCATTTGTATTCTGTCACTTGGATGGCAAGTGTTACTGTGTAGTGAATAGCCAAAGGCTGCATTTTATTATGTCCATAGATAAACCCTGTTGAATCATTAAGACAATAGATTTCTGTAATGTGATTGTTGATTATGCAGCCTTCAGAGCCCGGTACATCGTTCTGAAGGACCTTTGACTCAACATGTGTACTTTACCTCTACCTCTGCGTGAGAGAGTGGGTGGCAGAAAGAAACACGTGTTGTGCACTGAGACAACTGGGGAAAACAAAAGAGTTTAGGACACAGCATCGCCTATCCTGTCACTAGAAACTAGTTAGTTATCATAACAAAACAAAACAATGTTGTGCAGAGTGACAGTAAATGTTCCACTGAGAGCAAATACAGTGTTATATTTGTCAGGCAGTGTAGATTTAACCCTCAACATCTGTTTTCTTTTTGTCTGAACATTGTGAGAGAGTGCTGCTCTGCTTTGAGTTTTCTTTGCATCAGCTGGTCAGAGCTCACTGTTTCAGGAGCTCAGTGATGAGACTAATAGTGTGGCGTGATTTCCCATCAACCTCTGTGGTCTGTTGTTTATCAGGGTTCAGTTTGACCTGTTTGCTGTATTCCTTCCACAAATATTTGCTGTCAGTTCTTGCTCCTTCCAGTCGTGCCCATATTTACCGTTTCACCGTACCGTAACAGGCGTTGTGTCAGATGTTCCTGGTTGAAGCATGTGGTGCTGAGATACAAGATGCCAACATACTGTCGAGGGTTGAGTCATTGCTGTCCAAGATGCCTGTAGCTCTGAGGAATTGAAAAGATCCTCTGTTTCCTTTCTTGTTTTGACCTTCTGTTTTTAAAAGGGACTACAAGTGCTCTTGGCCAGGGCTGAAATTGGTTTAACAGCAAACTGTTCATATTGACAGTTGTATTTAACAGAAAAAAACAGCATGAATAAGAATACAGCTGTTGCATTTACAGGAGTATGTGAGACCTTTAGCAGGACCGGTGGTTTTTAATTAGACATGAGTGATGGAGTGAAGTGTCAAAACATTTTAAATTATTCAGCTGGGCCCGCACCTCATTGGCTGTTGATCTGTGAGTTTGTTGAGGCTTGTATCGGTTTAGTTGCCCTCCCCTCCCTCAGCCCCTCCATCTTCTTCCATCATTTGCTTCGCTTTCACTCTGCAGAGGAAGCAAAGAAGAGAATAAGAAAGGAGCTTTGTGAAAAGGACAGTGATTGTTTGTTTATGAGGATGCTAGCCTTGCGGTGACATGCCTTTTTTCCCCCCTCCCTCTCATGAGGCCGTTAAGTGAAATAGATACTCGCGGCACTATGTAATCAAATGTAACCCAGATCCAGCATTTTGGAGTGGAAGAGGAGTTTTTCCACTTGATTCATATGGCTTCAGTTCCTCACCCCTGGACAAAAACACTGCAGTTCACTTCCAGTGGGGAGACAGGGGATGTGAATATGTCCTGAAGGAAGGGACAGTGTTTGGTTGACATGGAGACAAGGTGAAAAGAGACATGTCTCACTTGGTAAAGAGTTTTTACAGCAATTGTGCAAGAGATAAAAAACAGATGACGTTTGAAACTTTATCACTTAATCAAAAATATTATGATTGAAGGTCTTTTAAAATGGCTTTTATTTTTTTGTTCTTATATATCTTGTGAATTGCAATACTGAACAGATTATTATTAAAGAAAATATACTTAAATTTACTTCAGATGTTAGAATTTGGCAGCTTAATTCATGTTTTTTTTTTTTCGTTTGGTACTGATTGGTGGCAAAGTTATTGAGCAAGTGAACAGTTTGTATAACCAGGAGCTTATTTAGTTTATTTTTTCCTCTCTCTAATTTGTCTTTTTCCATTTGCCCCCTCTTCCTTTAGCGATGGAGTCCACAGTTGTGAGTACATCCACTCTGGCCCCTGATGAGTTCGATAGGAACGTGCCGCGGATCTGCGGTGTGTGTGGTGACAAAGCCACCGGCTTCCACTTCAACGCCATGACCTGTGAGGGCTGCAAGGGGTTTTTCAGGTACACAAATTTATATATAATGTCACAGTTCCACTGTAAAGCAGACAGAAATTGACATATTCAATGTATACACATACACACACACACACACAAAATAGGCCCTGTTTAGCAGCACAGTCGCTCATATCACCCTGATGAAAAACAAAACGATGTATATTGACGGGAAAGTTATTGACACATGTACACATTAGCATACAAACACAGGTTTGAACTTGCATATATAATGGCCACCCACACATGTACACACACACACACACACACACACACACACATTAAATGTAATTACCACCCACGGTTACATAAGAACACACACAAAACCACTGACCACATCCGAGTTCGCACTAATGCCCAGCAGCAAGTAGAGAATACAAATGAGCTCGGTTCTGGAGTTAATGCCTCAGCTGCTGCCTGCTCATTAGCACATTTTAAACAGATATTCCGCTATATTGCCGTTATATAAGCATTATGTTGCCCCAGTGTTTGATTTTAGATAGCATGCAGGCATTTCGGAATTAAAAGAGGTATGAGGTGTAACACAACATCACCATGTTGGTTCTGTTACTGCCTCTGCTGCCGTCTTAAATATGTAACAGAAGTGCCTCTTCATTCTTTTTTCATACTAGAGCTGCAATGATTAATCAATTAGTTGTCCGTTATTTAGGTAACTGCCAACTAATGTGATTACAGACTAATCAGTCTGAGTATTTATTATTTATTTATATATATATATATGAGTATTTATGTATTTAAAAAAAATCTCTGATTCAATTTTCTTCAATGTAAATATTTTCTGCCTTCTTTACTATTCAATGACAGTAAACTGAATCTCTTTGGGTTGTGGACAAAACAAAGCGTTTGACATCGTCATCTTGGGAACATATAGATCAAACAACTGTTTGATTAACCAAGAAAGAAAATAATCATTAGTTGCAGCCCTAGTTCATTCAGTTTCTAACAGTGAGGCGAAATAACGGCAGAACATTACCGCCTTAAACAGGCTATATGAAAGGGGCTATTGATACACACATGAGTTTTCAATTAAACTAAAGACAAAACTGGAGCAAGTCATGATTGTGTGAGCTTTTGTGTGCGTGCGTGTGTGTGTGTGTGTGTGTGTGTGTGTGTGTGTGAGCTTGTGTGTGTGTGTGTGTCTGTGTGTGTGTGTCTGTGTGTGTGTGTGTTTTACATATCCACCATGTACGTCTGTTCCTCACAACAGTGTTGGTGTTTAAAGGGAGAAAATGAAAAAGACGGATGTTTAATAACCTCCTTCCTCGTTTCTCAGCTGGCCCATGTTTGAACTCTCACCAGGCGTGCTTATCTGTGTGTTTTTGCCCACATCTGTGTATAAATGATCATACATAGTGTCCCTCGCTGACTAAATCACTACGCTTTGCGTCACTGTTTGGCAAGAGTCATCCTTTACCCCTGGATTCCTTGGCACTTATCCATATTTATGCTCCAGTCCCAGGCTTGAAGCACAAAAATATTTATCCACTTAGACCATGATTATTGTTTGTGCAGAGCACTGTCAAAGGTGCTATGGTGCTATATTTGTTATATTCACATTCTTTGCATTGAGCTCTCAACATACTTACAATCTCACCAAGCTCTGTGTGTTTAGACACATACAGAGCCTTTTTCGTCATAACTTCAGGGAAGGAATTTTTTTAACTATACTTTTGTGTGTTTAGAAACTGAGACGTGTACGTATTTTAACAGACAGAATGTATACAATTTATTCAGGCGCAGTATGAAGCGCAAGGCCGCCTTCACGTGTCCCTTTAACGGCAGTTGCACCATCACCAAGGACAACAGGCGCCACTGCCAGGCATGCAGGCTCAAACGCTGTGTGGACATTGGCATGATGAAAGAGTGTAAGTATAACAGGTGACCCGTATGTCTTCAGGATAGTACTCTTAACATAACACTGTTTGATTTACTGCATGTACTTATGTATGGACTCTTTTGGGTTAAATGCATTGTACTTACATAAATGATTTTAACCCTTTGAAACCTGAGCAATTTGGTTTGATTTATTGCCAAAAAAAATGGGAAGAAGGCAATGAGCATGTTAGCAAGACGAGGCCTAAAAATCAGCAAGAAGTTAGAAAAAGGTTACAAGAAAATTATCTGAAAATAAGCAAAAAAAAATGAATAAAAAACAAGAAAAAGACTCATAAAAGTGCTGAAAATGAAAAAAACAAGTTGCTCATTTACTTTCTTGTCCATTTTTTCGATATAAATCAAACTAATTTGCTCATTTTTCAAAGGGTTAAGAAGCTGTAAAAGGGGTCTGAAAGCAGCACAAGAAAACTGATGTGGATCCATCAAGTTTTTGTGGTTGCCCAACACTGCTAAATGTAGATCAAAACTACATTATGGACTCATCCAAAACCACCCTCCCACTTAGACAAATGAGACATTCACATGTATATAAATGATGTTCAATTTGCTTATATTGTTTCTTTTTTGGATAGATGGTAAAATTTTAACTGCTGTTTGCAGTTTTGGGGGCCTACTGTCCCTCTTGTATTTATTATGTAATATTTGGACTAAGGTCAAGTATCTCTGGGTCTTTGCCCCCATTAGCATGTTGACATGGTCTTTTTGAACTAGTGGAGCCTCCCCACATTGTATAGAATAAGTATCCTCCATCTGAAGTTTAAACACACACTGTTATGTACAATCTAGCAAGGCCTCTTCTTTTCCACACAGTCCTGTTTATTTTCATGGTCTGTAAATAGCAGGTACATTTTTTTCTTGTTTTCTCCTGATATATCCGGATATTGTCCCTGGGCCTCTTTAAAGTGAAGGCCTCTCACTTCCAGCTGAAGGTTCTTTCCCCTCAGAGTTTCTGGGAATACCACAAGAGCTGTGGCACCAGCACTGCGATTTACTGTACACGGAGAGGAGCCAGTGGCGTTGCTGTTGCAAAAACAGCAGCATGTTGTTGAGACCCAGCTCTCTCTCTCTCTCTCTCTCTCTCTCTCTCTCTCTCTCTCTCTCTCTCTCTCTCTCTCTCTCTCTCTCTCTCTCTCTCTCTCTCTCTCTCTCTCTCTCTCTCTCTCCCTCTCCCTCTCTCCCTCTCTCTCTCTCTCTCTCTCTCTCTCTGTGTCTGTGAGCTAATTCAGTGGTTAGAACAACAAGGAGCGAACAGAACAAAGACAATGCATTCACTTGTTCATTGCAGCAGGGGTCTCCATATGGACCGTCCCCTCCCATTCTCTTCCTCCAGAGAATAACCCCCCCCCCTCCACCACCCAACACCAAATTGACATAGCTGTCATCACAATGTAAAACACAAGTACCCCACCTGTTTTCTGTTTACGTAAAAACTGTATGCTTCATGCATGCTTTTGTGTGTGTGTGCATTTGTGTGTAATACTAACTCCTCCTCTTCCTCTTCGTCTCTTTGTACATGCACCCTCAGTCATTCTGACAGACGAGGAAGTGCAGAGGAAGAAGGACCTGATTCAACGAAGGAAGGATGAGGAAGCGCAGCGTGAAGCAGAGAAGGAGGCGCGGCGGCCTCGGCTTAGTGAGGAGCAGAGTCAGGTCATTGCCACGCTGGTGGAGGCGCACCACAAAACATATGACGACTCCTACTCTGACTTCTGCCGCTTCAGGGTTTGTGTCTTAATACAGTTATCTTCTCCATCATATCAACATTTGGCAGACAGATTTATTTTGAATTCACAAATCTCATGGGACATCAAACAGAATAAAATCACTGCTGATATTGTTTTGATACAGTTCCTGCTCTGTTAGACCAGTATTAGCAACTATGCTGCTGTAGATGGGCAGATTGTCACTTTCACAGGGATCTTTTTATTACCTGCATTAACCAGCATACGCACAGTATTTCAGTGTTGTTGATTCCTCACATCAGACTTTTTTCTGCTTCAGCTTTATTCCACTGATGGTCAAAAACAGTCAAGCTTTGTTTTGTTTAAACACAAATTTTACACCTAGTGGCCCAATTCTCCTCTGAAACTGTGGTGAGTCACCCTCAGACACCTCTGTCTATCAAACCTGTAGTGCTCTTGTCTATTTTCCATCCCACCAAATACACAAATGACCATGCTCACTTTGAATAATTCCATCCCATCTTTATTTCAGCAAATATTCAACAGAAATGCATAATCTGCATTGATGAGTCACAAACAGGACTCTGAACACAAATTGGTCGACTGTTAATAAAGATTGTAAAATGCACAGATTTTTTTTACTGCAGAATTATAAAATATTCAAAGGTAACATGAAGTGACTTTTCAGTTTGGTTTTTATTTTTGGTGACTTATTTGAAAATCCTCAGGTGTCCTTATATGTGCCTTTTATCCCTGCCTAGCCTCCTGTGCGTGAGGGCCCAGTAACGCGTAGCGCCAGTAGAGCTGCCTCTCTCCACTCTCTGTCTGATGCCTCCTCTGACTCCTTCAGTCACTCTCCAGGTATGAGACACACACCATGGACTTCTTGGAAATGTAAAAGTAAAAACGTGTGTCTAAGGTTACAATGAAACTAGTTTGTCCTACACATTTACCCTATTGTAGGGCTCATGTAGACACAAATTTAATTTTGAAACAAAGAACATTAAAGGTGCGCCACCTAACGAGAATTAAGAGTGGTTTATTAAAGAAAAATGACATAACTTTCAATAGAAAGTGTAACGTGTGTGGTAGGACAAGACAAGCATTTTGCTTCTTCCTATTCCTTTTCGGACTTGAAATGTTAGTTAATGTTACTCATTGAAAATCTGTGATATACTTTGTACACTATTCATTTTGTTTGTTTTTTCACATGCATAGTTTTTTTTTTATATAAATATTTTAAATAAAGTATGTTTAATTCAATCTCACGCAGCATGTGCTAGGAGAATATTGTCAGTAGAGTTAATTCTTGCCTTAAAGGGATAGTTTGGATTTGTATGCCTCTGCTCTTGTGATAGCTGTGATTCAAGTCTTCCGCCAGTCTGTCTGTCCCATTCTTGTTACTGCAATATCTCAAGAACGCCTGCAGGGAAATTCTTCAAGTTTGGCACAAACGTCCACTTGGACTCAATGATGGACTGATTAGATTTTGGTGGTTATAGGTCAAAGGTCACTATGACTTTGTACATCTTATTCTCGTGATGTCTATATCTTTAGAACATCTTGAGGGAATTTATTCCAATTTTTCACAAATGTCCGTCTGGACTCAGGGATGGTTGAAGGTCAACTTCATTTTGACATCATTATATTCTGCAAAAAATAATTTTCCAGCCACTACTCAACTTAATGACTTGGGAACAAAAGGGGAGACATTTAATCAGATATTGAATTGGTGACGCTCGTTGAAACGGCGCTGATTGTAAAGTTTTTGTGTACTACTTTGTTGAAGATGTGTGTGGAGCATCCATGTTTCAGAAATCATAGCTTCTTTGCGGCAATATCCATATTTGAAGAATTGTCAACTGTCTTGGCTAAACTGTAACTTGGCTGGTTCACAGAGGCATACAGCCGTGAGGTGATATTAACGTTTTTTCCTTTGGTGTTATTAAAGGGATAGCTCTTGTTTTGTTTTTTTAACTTTGGGAAGAGTCAGTTCAGATTCACCACAGTCATGCAATATCACAAACAAACTAAACGCCTTGGTAGACCAGCAAGTCGCAGGAGGGAGAGATGGATATAATGGTCTCAGCTGCCAGTCCGAAAGGGCTGTCTGACCGCAAGATAAAGCAGTTAAAATATTCTCAATTTTGCGTACACTTAAACTAATATTGATTTTTTTTAGGTAGGACTTTTTAAGGTGGCTAAATATATTTTGCTGTTGCCCTTGTATAAAGCAGTACATTGTTTAGCTTCTGTGGTGGTATTCCTGCATGCTTCCCCAAACTGGGGGCGTGTTAACCACCACCTACTGTATGTAATACTCTGACTTAGGATGACAACCTCATACAACCCCACTTCAAAAAATCTGAACTATCTCTTTAAGACAGGATTTTTTTCCAGTTCAGCTGTTTTCTTGTTGGTGTATCTGTTACGCTGCTTTCTGAGAATCCAGTTGAAATTCTGTGAATAGCCTGTTCCCCCCAGACACCTGACTCCTACTAGTAAACATCAGTTCATTAATGCATCCGTCACTAATGGAGCGAACACAGCCAGGGACATGGTCACGTGGCTTACCGCCAACACTCAGTGGAGACAAATGACTCAAAACAACCCCAGCTAGCTCTGCGTGCTTCACATGTTGTCGTAGCTGTCACCCAAGCTTTCATCTCACTTCTACTGACCTGACACTCGTGTATTTTCAGTTGATTCTTTCCATCAACAAGCCCTCTCTGTTCCATGATTTCTTTCTGTTCTCTCAGCACTGACGTGTCTATTCACGGAGGAATAGTGTGACATTGTAATGCTTTGTGTATGAACACTTTTTTCTCCCTTCTTTAATACTGTCTCCTTTCTTCTCCTCGTTTCTCTTTTCGCCTCCTCTATGCTCTGCTGTCTTCATCTTGCTCACTGCAGAGTCAGTAGACACCAAAATGAACTTCAACAACCTACTGATGATGTACCACGAGCAAGGCAGCAGCCCTGACTCCAGTGAGGAGGAGGGCTCCAGCTTCTCCATGCTGCCCCACCTGGCTGACCTGGTCTCCTATAGCATCCAGAAGGTCATTGGTTTTGCCAAGATGATCCCTGGGTTCAGGTTTGTGTATCTTTATGTCTCTGTGTGTTTTTGTGGGGGGAGCATGTTTCTATCTGCCAGAGTTTTGACTGTCACCCTGCATCAGTTGTTAACAACTGATGTTGGCCAGAAAACAACCTCCCTTATCTAGAGAATTTGACTCCTAGGCTGGCAAAAAAGACTGAATGTTTACGTGGACACAGATAACCCTTTTATAAGGCTTGTCTTGGTTATGATCATATTCAGGATATCATATTCCCCATATACATGAAAAATAGTAGTAACCCAGTTACCGATTACCACGTTCTATTTTGGCAGGTGCTTGTGATGTTTACACAAACAAAGCAACCTACTGTACATTTACTACCACTTGACAACTTAGTTGTTAAATCTCCCTCTCTCGCTCTCTTTCTCAACCACCCACACACACACACACACACACACACACACACACACACACACACACACACACACACACACACACACACACTATGTACTGAGTTAATATTATTCCTTAAAGCAACTACATAACTCTTACAACATGAATTCTCCACACCAGTCTGTGGTGGAAGAAGTACTGAGATTTTTTACTTAAGTAAAAGTAGCAATACCAGAAATACTCTAAAGCCCTGCGTTCAAATATTTACTTGAGTAAAAGTACAAAATAACTAGAATAAAAATATAGTTAAAGCACTGAAAGTAGAAGCGCTCTTTATCCAGAATGTGGCCAATTTTAGAATAATTTATATGGTATCATTGGATTATATGTGTTGATGCATTATTTTTATATATATATATATATATATATATATATATATACATATTTATATATATATATATATATATATATATATATATATATATATATATACATATTTCCATCACTTTGATGTTGCAGCTAGTAAAGGTGGATCTCATTTTAGTTACTTTATATACTGCTGGGTATCTCCAGCTATGTAATTAAAACATAATTTATTAGTTGATTATACTTAGTATTGATTATCAGAATAACAAGTAACTAAAACTATCGAATAAATGGAGTGGAGGAGAAGTACATGATTTAACTCCAAGATGGAGTGGAAGTACATAGTGGCAAAAAATGGAAATACTCAAGTTAGGTGCAATTATCTCAAAATTTTATTGAAGTAAACATTCTTAGTTACATTCTGCCGCTGTCATCAGTGCCAGCCTCTCACTGTTGCTACCACAGTTTTGGGCAGGGGTGCAGAGGATAAAGATTTGCCGCCTCTTTCATTGCTGAAAGACAAAACTGTGTTTTTTTTTACCTCCAGAAGGGAGACACTGTCACTGCAACAATTGTTAGAGTTTCTGTTAGTCTAGGTAGCGTATTTGGCCTCCTCAGAAGCAGTATAAGGTCCTATGCTGTACTCTGAGACGGTATGTGGGGTTTGTTAATTCACTTAGATACAATACTCTGGGTTCTTCATGTCCATGTTAACACATTCATTGTCTTACCAAATTCAAAATGACCAATATATGCTGGCAAAAAAAATCATCTTAGTTTGCATAAACAATTACTTTATAAGTATGCCATGCTGCTAGTTCAGTTTCAGGCTTCACTGTTTTGGATACCACTGTGAAATAGAGATGTTTACATGTCTCTGAATGACTCTTTACCTAAATGCCCATCAAAGACTTTGTACACCCAGTTGTTTTTCTGCCCGATTAGTTGATATTGTGCCACAGTGATGGCCGTGGTCTAAAGGCCACAGATTACTGATACTGTATATGACAAATAGCTGACACGTTGTGGAAAATGTTGTTGTTCCTTCACTGGATGAGGTTATATATTTGCCACAGTCATGTTGCCAGTGTGAAGTTCAGCCCTTTAAGTATGTTAGTAGGTGAATGTCTAACCTTTTAGAGTAGGACAGTCCTCTTGTACCCGACAGTGACCTATCTCTGCACGCACACCATCAGATTGTCTATCTGATGATCTCACAACATTTTTTAAAAGCATGTGATTGACATATCACAGGAGAAAATGACCTCTGTTTAAAAGATGAAGGGCCCAACCTCGAAAACAGGGGTAAATGGGAGAGATATACATGTGGAAAACACAAGCCAGCATGCTATTTGTGACTGTAAAGGCAAAATCACAATGACTGGCCCAGGGCTATTCATTGTTTCTTCCTCACATGGCAACTGCTGCCTTTCAGCGTGTTTGTCTCTCAGTGTGTTGACAGGGACAAAACGCTCAGTGTCTCAGGGGTCACCCCAAAGTCGAGGCTAGAACGAGTCAGGGCCTGTATTTCCTGAAAGCTGCCGCTCCCGCTGGCAGCGAGTGATGGACGTGGTCGGATTACCTCTGGAATGTTTGTCCACTTATGATCTGCTCCCTAAAGCCCTGAAAAACACCCCAGACCTCCCCTGAAGATCTGTAGGGATCAGCTCATGTCTCCTGCTAGTTCAGTAGTTTCATCTAATAAACATTTAAAGAAACTTCATAACGTTACTACATGCAGGATTTGACGGTGATGACGCCTAAAACAGCATCAGTTTGATTTTTATCAAGTTAGTTTTTTATACACATGGACCCATTGCAGGTGGAGCGAGCAAACCGAAAGAAATATTTGGGATGTTTTTGTCTTCCTGCACAGCATTTATCTGATAAACCTTGAAGACTTTGGCTGACCTTTAACCTGTAGTCAGTAAACCACTGATAAGTAAATCCTTTGAAATGAAATATATACAGCTGAACTAAAATATTTCAGACATAAATTTGAACCTACTTGGTGTACTTGTTTACCAGTTACTTTATAATACTCCTGTAAAATTAAACCAGCATTAAATGATCAAGGTCGTATGGGCCCTATTAGTTTAATAATTTACTTTTCATGGTTCACAAACGTAGTAAGTGACATCTTTCCCTGCAGGGAGCTGACTGCAGAGGACCAGATTGCTCTGCTCAAGTCCAGCGCCATTGAGGTGATCATGCTGCGCTCAAATCAGAGCTTCAACCTAGAAGACATGTCCTGGAGCTGTGGCGGGCCTGACTTTAAATACCAGATCAGCGATGTCACCAAAGGTTAGTGTAAACCCGGCCACGTGTACAGTCTGACTGCTGTGAAGATGAGCTAGTGTTTAGCACTGTGCTCATGCATGCTCATCAACTCATTTAGCTCAGCTGATAGCTGAAGAAAACACATACTTCTGTTCAGACCTTAAAGGAAGCAGCCCAGAGTTAAGGAAGTGACCGGATCATTAGTGTGGGAGTACAGAAAGATCACTGGCAGTCGCCTGTGCACACACCCATAGGAAAAAGACGCTAATACAAGTTTTCTGCTAAACCAGTCTTACATATCTGCAGAGGCCCCTGTGGGCGAGGATTTCATTTGCCTTTCAAACAAGACTCCTCTCTAAGGGATCAACCAAAGAATGCCATTCCTGACCTGCTCACCACACAAAACAACCACTGTCTGCAACAGGAGAAGCTGCTGTGTTGTGCTCTTGTTAAAGTATCACTGAAAAGTTGAGATGAAAATGACTTTAATGTAGATGTGATGTTGATTTTTTTTCATGTAATAATCAATAGTTTAGTTGAATTTAGTTGATAAGGACATCACAGCATTAGAACTGTACATTCATGCGCAAAAACCAGATGTGCTGCATTCAGCTTTTGTAGCGGAGTTGCTAATTTGCAACACCTGTCTACAGAAGGCCTCTTTTAAAAATTAAAATATAAACGAGAAAAGTAAGTGCATCCGCAAGTACACACACACACACACACACACACACACACACACACACAGCAAATCCATACACACGAAATACATCCACAAACACCACAAATACATCCGCCAAAATACAATACTTATACAAATCAATACACAGAAATATATCCTCACAAAATACAAAACACTGGTTTGTCTACTGTGGTATTAAGTATGAGAACAATGTTGAATCTCTTTTAGCCCTGACTTAATGCCACTATTAAAACATTAAAGTAGTATTGCATTTTGAAATTACTAGTATACAAGTTTTTTTTGTTTTGTTTGTTTTTTTTTAAAGTTTATCTCTCTTCCACATTTGGATTTCAAATTAATTCTGCCCCTTGTTTCACAGGGGTTGTTAATTAGTAAGATTTCTATGCATCATGGTAGTTATAGTTGCTGCTGAACATCATTAAGAATTTCCAGTACCCAATTTACTATCCAATCAAAGTGACAGTTTTCAATATTTTTAAAAGACATTCTTAAACTCAACTTTGTAAGAACCAAGGCCATTGCTTAATGATTAATCTCCCTTTTGTGCAAGGGAAACAAAGAAATGGCTAAACTGTTTTTAAGTCCATCAGTCTTTCATCACAATGAACACAAATTCAAACACACAAATTTATGAAACAACCTTTAATATAACCTTTCACATAAAGAACAGTTTTTCAGGAAAATTAATTAAAAACTTCTTTAGCATCTTTACTAACTGCTAACATAACTAGCTCTCCTCCTGCCGATGTCATTAATTCATAATGTGGCATTATCTAGGAAACAATAGGGTGCATCCCCTGACTTGTTGATAGTGAGTTTACTACTTCTTTTCATCCCAGCAGCATCCCAGTTTGTCCCAATCACATTTTCTTTTGTCTCTGAGAAGACGGGACAGCATTAGTCTGCTTTTTAGCCCGTGCAAAATTGATGTGACACAACAGAAAAACATTGGCCACTGCCGTCAGTGCATGTCATCTTATATGCCGATAGGCTGTGGCAGTCAACAAGGTGATTATCAGCCAATTCAGATGTTAGTCCGAAACATTTTTATATCCCTAATCCGAAAAAAAGCGTTTGGTGTTAACATTATCCATCCTGAGTCAGTGCTCAGAAAGCATTAAGGTTCAATTTGCAGCCGCTGCCATAAAATGAGGAAATGAAGGTACACATGTGAAGGTCAATGAATCCTTTTGATCAGTATTTGTATGGCTTCTCATTCATGCTTCTACATTAAAGTAATGACATGTGTACACTGATCCAAATTAAAAACTTGCTAATTAAAAGAAATTCTCAGCTGGTAGTTCTCAGCGTAAACAAACGTCAGACGCACAGCATGAAGGAGAAAAAAAAATCCCCACCAGAGATGATTCCAACCGGCAAAATGAAATATTAACGAGTAAGCGGGATGGCAACATTCCCTGGAGGGCCTTTTCTCTATGATACAGCGTGGAGCAGATTCTGTGTGCTGTACAGACAGTAATGATGTGCTGCGTCCTCTGTAGCGGGCCACACTCTGGAGCTGCTGGAGCCACTGGTGAAGTTCCAGGTGGGCTTGAAGAAGCTCAACCTGCGGGAGGAGGAACACGTGCTGCTGATGGCCATCTGCCTGCTTTCTCCAGGTACCGTAGCCGACTTTGTGGAGGAGGGAACATATAAAGGGGTCATGATGAATTGTTTATGAGTGATCTTGTTTGCCTCTTTCATTTCAGTACAGAACAAATTATTTTAAGTTTTTGTTTTGGCACAAGATCAATATTTTATTGAGATATATTTTTGAGATTATTTGAAACATTGTTTCCATCTGTCAAGTCAACATAATTTACATTGAGGTGCAAGTCTGAGCTACATGAAGGCTTTCGTGTATCCCGTGAGCATTAGCCTCTATTTGAACGCGTGTGTATGGTATGCATTTGCTGAAGTGCATATATTATACATGTATAGTTATGCAAGCAAGCGTGCGTAACAGAGTGGATATTTGCATTCCTGTGTGTATACGAGGTGCCTCATTATTCATTAGATGTGCTCTCCCTGATCTAAAATTAGAAAGCCACAGGACCAGAACAGTAGAAATAAACACAACAGTCATGCACCTTTTGTGTTAATTTGCAATCTGACTGTTTTGGGGGAACCAAAATAAACACAAATATCCTCAGTTTTCCAATAACAATTTCAACAGATAATTTTGTTTGCTTTTTTTACAGGCATTGCAGATCCTAAAAAATCTTAAAACGGCATTGAATTAATTAATCTGAAAAAGGCCTTAATTGTAATTAGAGTGATTTCAATTACTTTTTCAAAAATCTTAAAAGATGCTCAGGTTCGACTCCAACATGCGGCCCTTTTCTGCATGTCATCACACCCACTCCCCCACCCCCCTCCACGCTTAATCTGTCCTATTACCAATAAAGGTAAAAGCCCAAAAAATCTTTAAAAAAATGTTCAGGCATAGGAATCGTTTTCTTCTCACATTGCATTGTTAAATTTCAAAGTAATTGGTAAAATCTATTTATACCATGTAATAAATTCCTTTCTTAAACTCGTCATGATGGAAATCCAAGCAGTGGACTCTAATGAGAAACACAAAACAGCCTGAAAAAAATGGCCAAAAATAACAGATATTTTCCCACTTCTGCTTTAAAACCAAAAAGATACTTTTATAATATAATATATTCATTGTCTTCCATTTCTTCCACTCTAAAGGGGTTCTCTTTTTTCAACATTTGACAGACAGAAAAAAGTAAACATCTGGGCAAGATAAAAGTTGTCTTTCAGTTTTTGTCATTAGAAAACTGGTCTTTAACTTAATTTCAGTTGGCATTAAAAAAGTCTAAGGTCTTCAATCTACCTCGACTTTATCTGCAGAGACCCTGTATTTAGCTTGTGTAACAGCAATACATTTCTTAAGCCTCTCCTCTTCCCTCCTGCAGACCGCCCAGGTGTGCAGGATCATGCACGGATCGAAGCCCTCCAGGACCGCCTGTCAGAGACCCTGCAGGCCTACATCCAGCTCCACCACCCAGGAGGTCGGCTGCTCTACGCCAAGATGATCCAGAAGCTGGCTGACCTGCGCAGCCTCAACGAGGAACACTCCAAACAGTACCGCTCGCTGTCCTTCCAGCCGGAGCACAGCATGCAGCTCACCCCGCTGGTGTTGGAGGTGTTTGGCAGCGAAGTCTCCTAGAACCCAGATGGGCAGAGAGGAAGCAGGAGACAAGAACCCTGCGAGGGTAAAAAGTGGAGGGAGGGAGCTGAGGATGCGCTGGATAAACTAAATGGAGGTGTGGAATAGGAAGCAAGTGGGAGAGAGAAAGTTGTGTGTGTATGTGTGTGTGTGTGTGTGTATGCGTGTGTGCGTGTGTGTGTGTGTGTGTGTGTGGGTGGGTGGGTGTGTGCGTGTTGGGTGTGTGCTTTCATGTGTGTCTTGTCTAAAGAAGTCCATCTTGGCATAACGGCCAAGGTTGTATGGAGAGCAAGCAGATGTTAAGCGTAAACAAGAAAGCTTCATTTAATACGAATTAAGCTACACACACAACTTCTGCCTATATACAGTGTTTTTGTCTGTATTTAAATCAACCAACCGCTGCTTCAAATGCCTGGACATTTTGTGTGCATACATGCACACACCGACACAACAAACACACTCAGTTATTCATTTAGCCATTCAGTTGAGCTACCTCTTTGTTTTACTGGGGTTGTTTTACATCACCTGCGTGAAACAGTAACTTTTACACAGAACAATTTAGATACAGTACGGAAGACATTTCAGTTTCTCGGTGCAAACGCAGTGCCTGCACATTACTTTGAGTTATTCATGTTTCAGAACTTGTATTTTTGTTGTTCATCTGCTTCTCTCCAAGGCAGCGTAATGTATATGACTGTGCATACAATTCAAACACATGCCTTTCGCCTTTCACCAAAGGTATGGTCAACTACTTTCTCAAAAAGCTTCCAGTACCTAAAAATAACCATGCTGCTCCATGGATGGTTTCACGTGTGCAGCCTCTCAACATGCTAGCAAGTTGTCTGACTAGCCTCACAGTCTATGAAGGAAACTGTCATTATTTTAGGTTTAAAGTACAGAGCATAGTCTGTAATTTAGGTGAGATTTTTGATAGGACTTTGGGGTGCCTGGTTTTGAGGTGAGAATTAGCCACTAAATGTGTTAGCTACTTTTACACTGCTAACTTTGTCAATCAAAGCAAGCCTGCATTACGGCTTGTTCCTCTCTTTCGAAATTGTTTTTTCATTCTTCTCTTTCATTTTCTTTGTTTCCCTGTAAATAGTTAATTACTACCACGTGTATCCTAAGCACTGTTATACCACCTTTTACTCAAGCCTATGTATTGATATACAGTATATGTTATCACAGATTTTAAAGGGCTAAGATGCCAAATCTAACTGGAATAGTAAATCGAGGCCAAAGCAAGGGGCCTGTCTTGTTAATATATAGCTGCATACCATACTTGGAATTGGCATATATACTGATGTAATTGCAATGTTTTTGTTTTGTTTTACACATCATTTCACCTCTAAAAACAATTCCATGAATTGTTCCTCCTCAGTATACAGTGAGCTCGGTTGGCGGAGAGCTTGGGAAGCTGCTTCAGACCTCCACAGATATCACACCCCTTTCGTTTCTGACAGGGAAGTGGATTTTCTAGAATGTCTGAGGGCCTGGCTGTGGTGGTAGGACACACCTCAACATCCAGGTCCTCTCGTTTGATGATGTATGCTGCGCAGCCCTCTAGTGGCTGCATTATGTAAATACCAGGTATATATATAAATATATATAATATGTCCGCCGCTGTACATAGGGCTACATAGATATTTCTCAAGGCTAATTTTTTTCAGAAATATATATGCAAAATACAATATTGACCCTTTTTTTCCTTTTTTTTTTTTTTTTTTGATTCATTATCACTACGTTCTGAGACACTATGCTCTTTTGTTTTGACTTTGATCATGTTTTCCGGGGGGGAGGGTAAGAATGAGTTAGAAATGGCTTAAACAGGGATTGCTTGAGTATTTGACCTAGTCAAATTATTATTTGTCTAGTGGTGGGTTGGTGTATTTGCCTAATTTCCATGGTTCATTTTCAGAAAGAGGACGAGCTAAACATACTGTGCTGCTCTCTAATATAAGCCATATAGATCACTAAGCTAGTTATACACCTGATACATTACAGTGCATCAACAGGATAACTCCAGAGCCACGGATATCCTCATTATATAATCGTCTAAACTCGTATGCTATTTATCCACGGCTCTTGGGAGATAAGCTTGTATATGATAGGAACTCTAATGCCTTTTCTCTGCTGTCAGTCATCTTTGGCTTATGCTTCATCAGACAGCATCTAATGGCTTATAAACCAAACTGCCAAGAAAATTTAAACGCTTAGGTTTAGAGGCCAGTAATGTATGGCTTGCTGCATGTGGGATTATGGTAAAAAATTATATGAGATGACATGTTTTTTTATATCAAGACAGTTCCCCAAAGAAGTGTTAAGTCAAAGTCTTGCAGATGATTTAACTAAAAGAAGTCATTTGCAGAAATGACAAAGTTCTCAAACTTTCTACATTGTCTTCTATTTGCTCTGTGACAGAAGACAGAAGTTAAAATAGTTCCTGTGATTGGGTCTCCTATGTCAGACAGAGAGCAGACCAGGGTTACTCTGTGATCTTAGAGGAAGATGGTGAGAGAGAGCATATGTTTGTCGTCGAGCTTGATGTGTCGTCACAACTGCTTTGTGAGAAGTTGTTGCTTAATTTTGTTCTGCCTGCCTGGTTTTTTTTAAACCTACCATAGGATTTTTAAGGTCCAGTGTGTAGGATTTAGCAGGATATATTGGTAGAAATGGATCATAAATATGTTTTCTTTATTGTATTATCACATGAAACAAGAATTGTTGTGTTTTTATCATAGAATCAACCGTTTATATCTCTACAGGGAGTCCTTGCTCACAGAGTCCGCCATGTTACACTGCCATGTTTCCCAGAATGGAAAAACCAAACACTGGCTTTAAATAGGGCGATTTGTGTATCTGCATTGGCCACTATAGTTAGAAACCCCTCCATAACGAGCTGAACAGCAATGAAATAACACAGATTTGTAATGCAAAACTGCATTTTTCGGTGAATTTACTGATTTAAATCATAGTGTCCGTTTGTTTTTGTGAGGAAGAGTCCTCTGCGGATAATTCGGCCCCTGCCCAAATCCTCCTGGATTTCAGGATCTTAAGTTGTCAGAAAAAAAAAAGGTGAGCACGCAGCAGCACGTGCTGGGCTAGCAGCCCTGTCTGAGGCAAGCTGAACAGCATCAGAGAAACTCCGATTTTTAACGTCAAAGTTAATTCTGCATTTTTACTGGATTTAATCACCCGTTCCATTTGTTTTGGAGAGGAAGAGACCTCTGCAAAACATTCGGCTCCCAGTAAAAACTTCAACAATGAACTCTGAAAGAATCCGAACTGGGAATTCACATTTGACACACGAGACGTTTCAGCTGGTTGCAATGTGCAATCTGCACCGTAGATGCCACTAAATCCTACACACTGCGCCTTTAAGTCCATTCTCTGTCACTGTGGCGTTATTCTAACTCTTAATCAGTCACTGTGACGCTCTGCAGGCTGTCCGTCTGGGCTGGACACGGTGATGAGCTGCACAGCAGAGATAGTGAAGTAGATGTATGTTTGCATGGTCACGTCATGATGAGTTTGGTTTTCTTAGTGAAAATCATTGGGATTCTGTTGTGTGTATATACAGTATGTATATAATTCCATGTGACCCCACAGATCTCCCTACCGTGATTGAACTTTAAGGAGTTGAGACTCGAGTGTCTTTAGGCAGTACCACTCATATGTATAGTATGTCAGTTTGATGAGGGGTATGATGTGCTTGGTTACTGAACACTGACTTTGAAGTTTTTGAAAAGTCTCCATGTTGATTTTCTCTGAATTGCATACTTCTGTATGTAGATATGGGTTTTGATTTAGTTCTTTATTGTTTTTGAGATAGAGATGCAGTGTTGATTTGTGTATGTCTAATACAGCCGGAGGTTTGGTGAACTTGTAAGTGCCACGGGGAGAGTTCCCTCCACACAAGAACAGGGTAAAAGAGGACTTGCTCTTGGGGATTAGAAAACCAAACAGGAAGAGTCTTGTGGATGTATCATATAGCTGTTATTTTAACAAGTAGATTTCGGTCAGTAGTGCGTAATTTCAGGGGAATTTTCACTAATCATAAGAAGGGAACTCCCTTTTTCAATTTTATGACTAAATATGTGATTAAATGCTGTTTTGGGGCCTTTTGTTTGATTCCCCACACAACATACTGTGCATAATATGCAAATACAGTTCAATGTAAATATGGTGCATCCCCAGAGTCTCCTGCTTGGTTTTACCACAGTAGGCTGCTCAGAATCTGTAAGTTTTTAACTCTGCAATGCAGCTGTTGAAAATACTGGAACTTGAAAAAAAACATGCATTAATGGAAATTCACCACCAATTAGATGGCTCCATCTTTGGGTGCGATTTCCACAAGATTGGCAACATAACACAGTAACAATGCCTGCAATATCACAACTCATGGTACACTATCACCAGCAAGCTTTACAGTTTATCATGTTAGTAGTGAAGTTTTTTGTATAACTGTTGCCATTACAAATCCTGTCTGTAAAAACATGTATGATATCATTCACAGAAAACAGTCAGCCATCTCCCACACAAAGGCTTTGAAGTCTTTTTAAATTTTCTTTTTTATGTTTCTCCCATTAGGACAGGGATTGTAATGGAATCAACTTAATTTAGTTCTTACAAAAAAGGAGTGTCCACAATGGATGTACACCATAATCTACCTAAAAAACCTACCTCTTTTAGCTCAGATTTTGCTTTAGCATTAAGCATTTGCCTCTGTTTTTACTTTTGTAATATTTGTATTCATGTTGGTATTTATTGCTGTCTAATGAGTCATACTTCAATGATTACCTCAGAGATATCTCACAGATTTTGGGAGAGTCCAGCTAATGAAGTCATTCATATTTTTTTGTACAGTTTTTTTTTTCTTCTCAGACTCAGCATTGCCTTTTATTTAGCGCACAAAATACCAGGAGTGTTTTAATATAGTGCCTGCACTCTGACCAACAAGGCTCAGACTGGCTAGGGTGACACTGCATTTACTCCACATTTTTCTCTACATCTTTGTCCTTTTGGATATCTCGGTGATACCCAGCAACGGATGCAGTCAATCTGGTTTGCATGTTGCTGATATCTACCTTATCTTAATAGTTCTTGAGGTGGAAATGAAGGGGACTTTGTGGAGTGAATGCAGCTGCAAAGAAGGAAGAACCTGAAAGACTTTGTGGCAGTAGGAGAAGCGGGAGGTGTGTTTGGGCTCCACTTGG
The DNA here is from genome assembly GCF_026936395.1 of Plectropomus leopardus. Classification (NCBI taxonomy): domain Eukaryota; kingdom Metazoa; phylum Chordata; class Actinopteri; order Perciformes; family Serranidae; genus Plectropomus; species Plectropomus leopardus. Next base: position 12,958,172 of record NC_142177.1, on the reverse strand, counting down.
TACTGTTAGTATGTTTTTTGCTCTGAAGTACGCCATCCTTATTTGCCCCGTCATTCCCCAACCCCCCCATACCCTCTCCGTGTCATCACCTCTCCTTCTGTCCTAAAGTCTGCTCCCGCACCTTCATCATTCCCTGCCAATGTTTGGTCTAACAAGGGAATTAGGAGAAGTGAAATCCTCAGTATCCATGCAATGCTGCTTTTATCTCAAGCACCACCAAGTTGTGTGTTATTGGCGCTACACAATGCAGGCTTCATCCAAAATGTTGCCCCTACCAGCGGCGCAGCAAGCCTCATCGGATGTCTTTTGAAACGCAACTTAGTGGTGCTTATTGGAAAAAAAAAATTTTTAAGTCCTTTCAGATCATAGTATAATTAACGGAGCAACTACTCACTTTGGTGAATTTAAACCAAGTTTATTTTGTATTCATGTCAAACTGCTTCAGGTAAACACTGAATGAAATAAGAGAGTTTTTATTGATCAGTGAATACTGAGGAACAATGTCGCCATGGTCACATCTACCCCTGAGCTGTGTGCCATAACGTGTCCCTTTTAATGCAGGGTGAGATGAGAGTGTTTATGAAGCTGGCTTCAGATGTTCCCCAGCACAATTCTAATCTGAAGGTTGCCCGAGTGTGAGATCGGCCTCTTAGTACTTAGCCAGCCATGTGTATTGATCTTCTGTAAGAAGTAAAATTCAAATTTGGCATTGAACCCTGTATTGTGAACCCCAAATAATGCCACGTTCAATTAAATATGCCTGAACCAACGAAAGCACTTAATGTAATGTTTGTAACTCATGCATACTGATGAATCTAGTAGCCATAAACTGCCTGTGTAGGTCAGCATTATATGGCTCCAATTATCGAAATAAAGTTAAAGTCACCTAAATTCTAATGTAATTGCAATTCATCTTTTGTCTCATTTTTTTCAAAGATCTTTTTTCTATTATAAATTGGTGTTTATGTAATGTTATTTTTGTCAGATGTTTTGCAAATCAAAAATAAACAGTTGTACATAGCAGTGAGCTTCTGTGTGATTCATATATGAGCTGCATGTCTTCAATGTATATGTCCATTTATCAGATTACGGCAGCTTACAGGCATTGCTTATCAAATTCTGCTTATTGTCTTTGAAGAATTATTTAGAAACGTCTTTATTAGAGAAACTGTGCCCAGTTTACATAAGAACATTTCCAAGTACACCCACTATACCAGTTAAAAGGTATTTGCGATAAAGTGTGCCGCAGCATACAGATTCAGCTGTGTTGAGCCATGGTAACAATTTCTGAAAATGTTTCACCTTATTATGATGCCACAGGAGAAAAGGTTTGACTCTCACTAGACCAACCTTTTCCACCTCAAGGAGCCCCCTGATACACATAAGGTCACGGGGCCACAGTTTGCTAAGATTTCGCTCTAGGGACCTCCATCTGAGGAGATTCGGGTTGTTATACTGCAGTTGTCAGCTTCAGTTGAGAGAACCTTGGAGGAAGTGAAACCTGTGATCAGAATAGTCACTATCATGACCCATACATTAGGCTCACTTCTATAGTGAACTAAGATGTGAAAAAACCCAACAATTACTAATTCTTCTGGGGGCCTCCTAGAAATATCTGAAGGATGCTTGGTTGCAAACCACTGCACTAGACCAAAATTAAGACTTCTTTCATCCCAACATAAATTGTTTTGGTCAAGATTCATGATGCAGTTTAGTGTTTACATAATATACACATAGTGAAATATGAAAAACATACAGTGCATACTTAAATAATACAGTAGAAGAGGAAATAAATGAAAATGTTAAATGGACTTGCACAGCATTTTTTTAGTCTTCTGGACACTCAAAGCTTTTTAACACTACATGACATTTACCAATTCACAAACACATCACACACTGACCACCATACAAGGTCATACCTGCCACACAGTTAAAACATTCACACACACACACACACACGCTGACACAGCATAGGGAGCAATTTGGGGTTCAGTATTTTGCCAAAGGATATTTTGCTATGGGGCCTGGAAGAGCCTGCAAGACCTGCAAAGGGGTACCTACATGCTGCCCAAAAAGAGTTCTTAGATATTTGTTATATATTCTGTTTTTGGACAAATTACTAGTAAATCCCCTCTATCTCTTTTTATTCTCACAAATACATTCTCTTTTTCCTTTAAAGTTTTCACTTTTAAGTCTTCCATGTAGGTCTTATTTGGTAAACTTTAAATATTTTCATGCTCTCATTCAGCCACCAGAGGGCACTGTGTCTCATGAAGTGCCTGAAGGCCTCATTGACCCACTGACCTCTGATTCAACACTGATAACAGACAGAAACAGTTGAGATCATTTGGGGTATACTGGACATCCTCACCACAAAGTTGTGGTGTGTGTGTTTGTGTGTGTGTGTGTGTGTGTTGTAAGGAAGTGCAACGGTGCTGGTGACCACACACAGCAGGCTTGTATGAAGATATATGTGACACACAGACCAGTATGTACAACATGTCGGAAGAGATTTGAGCTCACCTCAGCTCACATCTCTCTGGCTGGTCATGCATGGAGCGAGATTGCATGAGGGGTGACGGTGCAGGAGGAACGAATAAAAGGTTATCAGAGAAATCCAGTCAGTGCACGACAGTTAATTGTCAGCCCTGGTACGGAGCAGAGGCACTTCTTTTGCCTGCTGATAAGGTTGCGCTCGTGCGGTCTGCTGAGCCGTTGCGTCTGTGCACGAGGTTAGATGAAGGAAAAGAGAGGCTCTGGTTGCAGCAACATCCCTTAGGTGAGGGCTTTCTGGCTGCTTTATCTCAGTACAGAGCAATGAGAAACTGTACACCGTGCACTTTTCCACAGGGGATGTATCTGTAGCTCTGCATTACCTTCTATAGATATAAACATTAATAAGCATCAGTGACAAGTCACAATCTCGTGCATCATTCAGGTGTGTAAAGGTGATCCAGCGACTGTACAATTTTAGGTTGTCCTGGCGTTTTTACATTAGGGCATGCACGTAATCTCCACAGGGGACAGGAGGTCATGTCCTGAGCACAGGTTCAAGCTCATGTGTTCTGCTACACTGTCAGGTGTCTACTAAGCGTAGTGGTGTTGTGTACCACAAAAGAAACAAAAGAAAATAGCTGAGATAAAACAGTCAGGTGATAGTGCTGAATTGTGTTGCTGAGAAGTGACCGAGTTATCATTATGCTGTAGGTTAAAATGCACAGAGAGCGCGCTGTCTGTGGTGCACAGTCTTTACCGCTGTGTCCTGTGTTTAACTGAACATCCAACATGCAGCAGCTGGTTAGAGACTTAATTAAATGCACAGAAACAGGAATTGTTTTGTTTTTATTAAATATGCCTGAATACAGACTGTGTGCCAGGTGTCTGCACATTTGGATACTAGAGTAAAGCTCAGGCCGCACATTCCTTTCCAAACCCAAATATCTGAGAGATTAATATAAACATTTTGAACGACTGACAAAAAAGTAGGCCCAATAACACTGATAACTATTATATATATATATATATATATATATATATATATATATATATATATATATATATATACACACACACACACACACATATACATACACACACACACATACATACATACATACATATACAGTATATATATATATATATATATATATGTATGTATGTATATCTGTGGTCCCAACAGAGGGCGCTTTTGTGCAGAGGAACATTGTAGACTTTTCTGTGTCAGACACCATAATGTTGTTCATCTTAAATAAATAGCAAACTCAAACTCAGCTTTGTCTACTACATGAAATATTTGCAATTATTTTTTAATCACATGCTGAATGCAGTTTACTCTCTATCATTTTTTTGTAATCTTGTAATGTGTGAATCTTTCTTTCTGCCTGATGCTGCTCGCCTGTTTCCCGTGGGGCACGGCAGAGCTGGCCCTGCACCTGCAGTGTTGTGGACGTGAAATGCGGCTGAACGTGCATGCGCGTGCTCAACGCGCACTTCGGTTTCGCACGTGAGGCCTGACCGACGGCCAGGGCCCCGGAAGCATTAACACTGATTGATTTTCCCGGCGCGTGCATGTCTTGCTATCTCTAACTTAGCTAACTACAGACTGACGCGTATTTAATTTACGTTAGAGTGTGCATGATGAATTGTGTAGACTATTTAACTACTGTGCGATTTATCACTTTACTCCTTGAGCAGAAATTGGAAATAAAACGTTTGGGACCACATCGACCGGATGACTTAATCACATTTTAAGAAGGAAAAGCAGGGTCGTTCAACCAGGAGAGGTTCAAAATGAAAACTTGGCTAACTGCTAGCACAGCAAAAAACAGCCCTGTTCTGCTTTCCGTGTCTTCTTTTTGGAGGTGAAACCGTCTGGACAACAGCTGCAGTGAGTTGCTGAGTCTAATTTATTGTTATTTCTGTGTTAAGTAATGACTGCTGTGTTGAGCCGTTGCTTTGAGCATGACACAAGTTTGCCATACAGGGGTCAGAGGGCGACTTAATGGACTTATTTCTGTGTGGAGTTGATGTAGAAACTCTGTGTGTGTGTGTGTGTGTGTGTGTGTGGGAGATGTAACTTGGTTGTTTGACTGTACTACATTGTGTGTAGCTTGTATGTTGACTGTCATGCATGAGGTGTGTGAGTTTTGCATTGTTTAGCGTGTACCTATGTGTAATTTAACTGGGGTTGACAGTGTAATAGGTCTACTGCAGTAATCTAGATTTTCACTATAAGGGGAAGCATAATCTATATTTATCTTCTATTGTTATATTCTTTTATTTGGAATCTATGTAGATGAAAAAAACATTGGATGCTAAAGTTTTAATTCATTTCCATGTATTTTACGCTCTTTCAAACACTTTTTCTGTTTCATACACCACATTTAAATGCACAGAAGGTGGTACAAATTCACGATCAAAGGGCACTGATTTTATGAGCCCAAAAAGCTACAGTACATTTACATAGGCTAACTCATACAGTGAGTTTAAAAAGCGGCTTGTATATTTACTCAAACTTCACAGTTTTTCTTTCTGCTGACAGAAATCAGTCCCTTCAGCTGCTGGTTTATTGCCGAGGACATATATTTAATTCCATATGTCCCCTAAAGCTGCACTAATCTATATTTTTATATATAGATTACTAAGGTGAAAGGGATCACTCGCAGTGACCAAAACTCACAAAGAATTATTACCTAAGTCTGCAGTCTACTTTACACAGATTTGCAGCATTTTATTATTATTGCAGCATTTATTGCTCATTGTTTTAGTTTTAATGTGACATTTACTGTTTTGATACTGATACTGTTTTGATACCTCATGCTTTGTTCTACAGTGCAAATATCGCACTCTTGAATTTTGAAGCTTTAATGTGTCTTAAAAGGCGGTTGCTATCAAGTGGCAAGTGGAGTGTCATCATGCGATTTTGGCGATTTTAAGCTATATGACCATAATGCAGTTAGTTTTATAGCCTAGTGCTTTTGACCTCTGGTGATTGCGTTTAGGCCTCAAAATCATAAAGTGGGATTCATTTGTTAACATGATCTTGCTGAACAAAACATGTACTCTGTATGAACTTTGCCACAGAGCTTCTTTTCAACAGTATTGCAAAATAATAGTAATAATAATAATAATAATAATAATAAAGGACAAGGAAACCAGGGTTAAACTAACTTCCACGTTGGCTTACAGAATAACATCATCCCTGGGGTGCTCCATTTAGCAGCTAAATAGCCAGATATTTCCCTCAGAAGATAGTGGAGACTGAAGGAGCACGAAAAGTAGAGTCGTGGAGTGAACATTTAACATTCTCCAGGTGGACACAAGCATGACTCCAAAAGAATGCTAATGTTTCTCTGTGTCTGCCAGATCTGTAAACAACAAGTGTTTACCACGTTTGCCACAGCTTTGTAAGGTGATAAAGTAACACCACAAACACTCAAAACATTCATCTGCACTGCGTGCAGTGTGATGTTAGCAGGGAACGTTAATGCCTGCTGTGGCTGCAGCACCCAGCCAGTCTCTGCAGAGTCCTGCAGAGTGGCAAGGTCAACGAAATGGGACCCTCAGCAGGATGGCAGAATCATAAAGGAACTGAGCCACCCAAACAATAACCTTTATAAACTGTTGCTGTCAGGAAAGCACCATACAACTAAAGGGAGGCTTCTTCCCTCAGGCCGTCTGAACCCGAATGATGACACTGCCAAGGCAACAGTCGACTTCACTTTACCCAGCATACATTTACTTGCACCACATTTTATATTTTTTCTGCTCCTTTTTCAGTAGTTCAATTTGCACACACTATTTTATCTCTGTTTTTTTATATTGCGTTTTTAAATTTATATTTCAAGCACAATAGTGGAGGAGACAAACAAGCATTTCACTGCACATTATACAGATTTGTTGTGACGAATAAAAAAAAACAACATTATGTCAGTGTTTGGTTCCCAGCACATTTTGTCATTTCCAAGTGCAAGTTAAAAGTTCTTTTAAACATGTCAAAGGTATTAATGTTTTTTTCTCTGATGGGCAATTTAATTCTACATAATGTGACAAAAAATGTAATTAAAAATAACAGAATTTCATTTCAAATTGTGCTCCTTCTCTGTATGCCAGACTGTGTACTCAGTGACCAGGGTCGCACCAGGACAATTTCTCAGAATGACTTCGTTAGGTTTTTGGGTGAGGCTGAGTCTAGCCATGACCACCAGATAAAGACCATCCACACACACACACACACACACACACACACACTGCAGATTGCCCTCAGTGTACAACCACAATAGGGTGGTCCTCGAAGGCATTTATTTCTGACTATAGGGGTATAAATATGAGTGGGTGGTTCCCTCATAGTACAGAGAGTGATAGTGCAGATCTGAGCAGCATATGTGCGCGCTGATAGACCGCAGCATCTGTATGAAATGTAACTGTATGTTTTACTAAGAATGCCCCTGGCATAATAAGGAGTGTTTTATTTTTGCGCCCCAGCTTGGGGTATGACCGTTCAGTTGGCACACAGGCCGCCTGCAGGGGGATGTCAGTTGTGACTTTCCAGTAATAACAAGGGCGTGTTGTTTTCTGTGTGCATATCTCTTGTACGTCTGTGTGTGAGACAGAGACAGAGAGCGAGTTTTATTTCTAACTAAACAGTCAGTCACGATGAGAAAACAAAGAAAAAACAGTCAGATCAGTAATGTGAAGCTCATGCTATGCATTGAGTGTGTGTGTGTGTGTGTGTGTGTGTGTGTGTGTGTGTGTGTGTGTGTGTGTGTGTGTGTGTCAGGCTGCAGGGCGAAAGAGAGAGGACCCTTTTTTCCATCTTTTCTATTGATTCTGTGCCCACTTATCTAGATTGGATGTTGGATGCCCTTTATGCAAGTCATCCAAATATCATTAGGATTAAACCCGCCATGTGGTTTCGGTTCAGAATGTGAGGAACGCATGCATGGCCCGTGGATGTTTCTCTACTCTCAGGCCCTCCATGGGGCGAAATAACATTCTCCACTCTCACAGCGCCGAAGGTGGAGACAGAGAGAAAATACATACATACAGAATATCAATAAACCTGCGTTTTATGAGAGATTCTGAGATGTAGCACTCAGGGGGCTTAAGTCACTTCGGCTCTGTAACGGTAGCATTGCATGCAAGGATCGACTCAGCGCAGGGGCAGCATCGTGAACAGTCTTACTGTTTATTATCACGAAGCTGGGTGATTTATGTGGAACGGGAGGAACATCACATTTTATACATTTTTAAAGAACAAAAATGTTAATTGCCATATGTAATTGTAACAAAGAGGAAGGAAAAACATAATGGCTTTTTAAAATTTCTGTTGTTCTTGTGCCATTCTTACTTTCCAGGGAAAAGGAAGAGGGCTGTGTCTGTGTGTGTGTGTGTCTGTGTGTGTGTGTGTGTGTGTGTGTGTGTGTGTGTGTGTGTGTGTGTGTGTGTAAGGAAGCGTTCTCCTTGGAAAATAATGGCTACAGAGTTGCATTAACAGCCAAACATTTCCTCCGTCTTTTCCCGTGCCCTATATTTATACTCTAAGTGCAGCACACACACACACACACACACACACACACACACACACACACACACACACACACAGCATGCCACTGTGTTTATTCACTTCGTAACCACTTCGGTCATGTGGTTTCTATAACGGCCCTGATTTCATTATACATGGAGTTTAGGGAGAAAGTTTCAAGAAGTGCTGGTTTATTTTTGAGGTGTGCTCCATAAACTCATCGTTAACTTAAACTGCAGTTTCCGCTAATTGAAATATTTATAAGTTAAAGGTGCACTATGCTGGATTTTCTTTAAAAAAACAAAAGTAATCTCTCTCAGTCATCACGTATGACTCACTCTCTGTGTGTGCCAGTGTATTTTAGATTCTGCCTGTATTTTCTTATTTTATTTTATTTCATTTTATTGTGTTTTCCATCTTAAGTCCTAAATCTGCACAACTACATACAAATGAAATGTCACTAGTTTTATTCTGCAGAGACACCAGGAAATTCTGACAGTAAACTCTTATCAGTGTGACCTTGCGAGGCATTTAAGATAAGAGATGCTTCACTGAAACAGAGTTAGACTGACTGCATCACACTTAAATGTTAGTGAGAATCACAAATAGGACATTGCTTTTAATTGCACGCACAGCAGACTATTGTGAACAGTGGTTGAGTAAAAGGATCTCCTCTTATCAAAAAAAAAATCAACAATTTGAGTAACATTTCTCAGTTTAGGTAAAAGCCGAGATCAGTGGAAAAACAGCTTGTATCGATGCATTGAGAGGTTTCAGGGGATTTTTCTAAGCGAATGTATAGAATGGATGGACAGAATTGCCTTCTTTTTCAGTAGTATCTCTCAATCAATTCATGTTGGCCAAGGTAGAAAACAGTCTGTCATACCTAAATGAGTTGAAAACCAGAGCAAGTCTCACACCTATCTGATGCTTGGGAAAGTAGTGAAAGTTTTTGGTGCTGAATTATGAAACTGAGAACAAGAGTCCTCCAGAATCTTTTAAGGTTGTTGCAAAGTTCAGCGGCTCCATGATTCACATGGTTTCCCCAAGTGATTCACCACTTCATGTTAAACTCAGATCTCATCATACAGTAAATGTGTAAAGCTGCTCAGTGTAAATGTACAATAACACTTAATAAGTCTGCCTTCACTGATCATACATCTATCATCTGGGAGTTTTTTCATATCTGAGCTATGAGTCTCAGAATAAATGGTGTTTATTCTGTAAAACCCTTTGGGGCAATTTTTTTATTTTCAGCTATAAATAGATAAAATGTACTTTTTTCCACTTGATCACTGTTTACATTGATTATATGTTGTGTGCATTTTATGGTCAGTCAACCACTTTGGTCCAGGCTGAAATATTGTTATTTGATAGACTGCCATAAAATTAGAGGATGAATCCCATTGACTTTGGTGAACCACTGACTTTCTCTCTAGTGCCTCAGCTAGGACAAATATTTCAACATGTAGTCGGTGTATTGGCATAAAAGTTTGTCGAGATAATCATTTTCCCCTCAGGCTGAGTTGTACTAACATCATCAGGTCAAAAGAGCTTGTCCAACAGTTTGGTTCATGACCAAATACCTGCAAAACTAACAACATTCCCATCAGCCTCAGTTGTACTTTGTACTTCGGGCTAGTAGGCAAATGTCAGCATGCTAAATTAAAATGGTGAAGATGATAATCGTTATACCTAAACATTAGCATGTTAGCATTGTCATTCCATTTTGGCATACCACTTTGCTGTAAAGACATAGCGGAGTAATGGCGTCCTGAGCAGAGGATGGAGTCACACTCCCTCTGTGTGTGTTATGATCAGAGCTTCTCTGTGGGTGGTTGCGGTAGAGGATCCTGCCAAACGTTCATGTAATGCACGTGAGTCCCTGTGCGTGGCTAGCTCACCGTCGTCAGTCTGTGCTGCTCTCCTTCTATGGTAACCACTGATGTTGAAGGGCACGCGGGAGCATAGTGCCCGACCTCCGGTTTCCCTCAGGTGACAATGCTAGTTCACTGTTGCAGTTGTTAGCATGTTTATTGAGATAGCATTGTTTGCATGACTTTGCATAAAATAGAACATATTTTGTGATCTTAAACAAAAACAATGGTCACAAAAGAATACAATAATAATAATAATAATGGTGTATACAAACACCAAAAAACGTACATAAAATTTATTATCAGCTCTATCAATATAATATATGTATATATTATTGCAGTAGCCAAAACTAAAAGTTTAAACATCAAGGAGAAAGGTAGCCACCTGACTAAAATGTGCTCCTTTTGTATGTGCATGTGTGTGTGTGTGTGAATACAATCTTAAATGTCATTGTGTGGTGCTTGAGCTGAGTGTTTGTGGTTTCCTCAACATCTTGGACTTGAGACACTGAACAGACACATGTAGAGCACATTGCACAGAGACGCATTGCTGTAAAATGAGCAACATGTCAGATGAACCACTCTGTGGATAAACCAAAGTACAGGTTTCATTTAAAGTGTGCTACTAGGTGTGTGAGTGTGTTTCTGGGTTTTTCTGCAGTGTGATGTTGGCCGTCCAAACCAGGTTACTTTGAAAGTGAAAATGTTGCCCTGTTTGGGTGTGTGTTGGGGGTGTTGATGTTGGTATACTCTGTACACCACTACATTACATAGTGCAGTATGTACTGTGATCATTGTCAGTCAGATGTGTGTGTTCACGCCTCTGCAGCGAGGCATTTCTCAGTAAAAACCACAGTGTTTCTGATCACAACTGGAGGAAAGTGGGGCGGGGGGGGGGACACCTGTCGACCTCCTGATCAGCCCCTGTGGTCACCCTGGCCTACATACAAGACACATAGACAGAAAACACAGGTAACACAGGGTTGTCAACACAGGGGGGGTAGTAGGTTATTTCACGTTTGTCAAGAAATTCACGAGCGCTTATTTTTTAACATAAAGCTGCACAACTGCACAAAAACACAAAGCACAGGCTGCTTGCCTCTTATTCAGTTATACTCTGTGTATCTAGTTCAATTCAACATTTATCTGCAAAATAGCCTTGCTACAAGCTTCCAACCCTCAATATGGATTGTTTTGGCCAATTGTTGGTAGTGGAATAGAGCTATAAGCACAACACTGACATATCGTGCCCATCAACTACTAATTTTCACAACCAACAGATACAGAGCGACGTCATTTGTCGCACCTAATGAGTGTAAGCCCAGTACTCATTCTCTGTTAGTCTCCTCTTACTCCAGAGGGAATTATGTCTCTTTAAAATGATAATGTTACACTATGTTCACCAGTTAGTCGCTAGCTTTGTCTGTCTGCTGTTTGTTTGTTAATGCGTTTTTTTTTCCTTTTTTTTTTTTTTTAAGAAAAATGTGGCTTAAACAAATGACAGATTCTGCCACTTCTTTTAGCATGTCATCTATCTCATCATCTCTTAAGAGTTTGCTCATCTGATTAATTTATGTTTGCTTTGTCTGTAAACACCCCACCATGCTGAGTAGGAAGATGCTGATTGACACAGGACTAATATTATCATGTGATCTCTGTGTCTGACAAAATATAAGCAATTTGTGCTGTAATTTTATCAGCGAGGCAAGTTGCATCAGCACGAGGAAAGATGACAGAAGAAGAGCAACAGCGTTTAGTGAGCAAATTAGGCAGAACAAATTCTGTTGTGTGGGAGCACTTTGGATACGAGGCATTCGACGTGGAGCAGACATTTTATCTATTGTTAATTGAAAAAATATTGATTATAACAGCTGTAAAGAAAAGTATTCATTTTGTACAAATGTAACAGTTGTAAATTAAACTCCCGCTGAAATATTCCACTAAAATAGTATCCTGTTGTGCTTAAAATGATTCATGGTTAACCCTGAACTTAAACTGATGATTTTCCTGGAAAAAAAAATATTCAGAGAATATATATCTATGATTCCATGCATAAATAAAACTTTGAGGCCCACATTAAAGTTTATTAAAACTTAGATATTTCATTTTACATTCACTTAAGAAAAGAAAGCCAAAATGCAGCAGTGAGAAGAGACACGATTGCAGTGTGATCACGTTCAACAGCTCAAGTATTAAGGTTACAAGACAGAGAAGAGACCGTACAGGTGGCCAATGTGTGTACGTGTGTGTGTATATGTGTGTATATGTGTGTGTGTGTGTGTGTGTGTGTGTGTGTGTTTGTGTGTGTGTGTGTGTGTGTGTGTGTGTGTGTTTGTGTGGTGATGGGGGTTGCGTTTCCGCCAGCACACAGGTGCATCGTGAAATGTACACACAACAACAAACACAATTCAGATGCTGTGATAAGTGTCATCTAACCACGCAGACGGTGGTATTTTCAGTAGATATGAGGAGGAGGGAATTTCACAAGAAGAGAAGCCTCAGAGGTAAAAACTCTCCAAGCAAAGTGTTTATGTGTGATCCAGGTATGTGTTGATGATAGCATGGAGCAACACAAAGGCAAGAAATAAATGTTAAATTATGTCAATTTCTGAGCAAAGTACTTCTGCACATCTGTGTTGTGTGTTTGCATGTGTCCCTACATGATTGTGCATGTTTGTATCTTGTCTTCTGGCTCTATCTCACGATCGTTTGTGGTTTTGCCATGCTGTGTTTTGTTTTTTTTCATGCTATTTTTCCTTTCCCCTCGCTGTGCGTATGCTGAACAAAAATGTAGCTTGTCTTCTAACAAAAGGGAGTGGCACAATAAACCACATGCAGATGCTTTCTAGCATAAAAATACAGACAGGGCCAGAGACACCGAAACATAACGTACAGATGTTTATCTTGGCCAGGTCTGCCCTCAAATAGGTGGTTAACAGCTTGTAAAAGTTTCAAGGTGCAAATTCATGTAGCAAATGAACACACCAGCGTCAAGTAATTTTTCCATGCTCCAGATTTAATTAATATATGAAAATGTAGCACAGTGCCAAAATTGAATTGCCAATACCCTCTTAGCCAGGGTGACTTCATGTTATTTCCACTACCTCCCACACTCTCACATTAGGGATCTGCAGTTTGTCGTCCCTGCATTGGTCATTCAGACTCAAGTTCCCAAGGCTGTTTCATTACAGAGAAGCCACTTTAATGGGAGGCACATCCACCCAACAACGGAGCGTTTCTGCAACAGCTGAGTAAAACATCTGCTTGGCCCTCAGTCCCAGCCAGGACTTTCTGGGGTTGATTTAGACCAACGTTTGACATAAACCAATAAATTTTTTGATTCCACTTCCAGAAACGTCCACCCTCTTCGCATACTGTAACTCTCAAGCAAATCCCCCCCCCCCTTTTTTAATCATGTCTTCTGCGGCTGCACCTCGCCCCTCTTCTGTGAATCAACCGCCCCCCCCCTCCTGTTTCCCCCCTCTATACAGCTGTTGCCTTGCCTCATGTTGCACATTCTTTCATTCTTCAGGGCTCTGGCTGTCAGGGACCCATTACTCTCCTTCCTGCTGTGTGTGTGAGAGAGAAAGAGGCAATGTAACAATTTCAGAAGGATATAGAGCCTGAAAGACAGAGTACAGCTGCAGCAGAGCCCCCTCTCATACACAAACACACGCTCACACACGCTCACACACACACACACACACACACACACACACACACACACTCCCCCAGCTGTTTGCCTCTTACCAATTACTGCGGTCCCTGCTCGTCCTGTCCCCTCTCGTCCTCCCCCCGGTCCCATAAGCACCTTCCTATTCCTGCTATTTTTAGCTTGAGAGATGGGGGGCTCCTTCATGGCCTAATCACGGCATCCACCGTGCAACCGCCGCCTTCATATTTCCAGCGCTCCCCCTCCTTTGTCTCTCACTCCTTAAACTTCCCTGTCCACATCTTTTGGCCACAGGCTCAGGTAATATACTTGGGAATGCTAAACAAAGGAAAAGTGCAACACAAAAAACAAGCACAGACGCCGACAAACAACAAAGCAATTAGCCAGTGTTTGGTCTGCTGGAACAACCGTGACCTTTCAGGAAACTCCCCCATCCTGTGAGAGACGGCTCGCTCCACACTCAGGCAATCAGCACAACAGCTTTCAGCATTCTTGGAAGTGTGTGAGCGAGTTTGACACAGTTTGTGGGTGTATTTCCTCAAGAGGTCATCAGGACCTTCATATGAGTTGTCAACTTTTGTGGACTCGACAGCAGCAGTGTAGTTACTTTGTTTGTTGTTTTGGTATTGAACCGCTATATTATTTTGAAAACCAACCAAGTTTGGAACAGCGTATTAGTCTTGCCAGATTCATAGTCTTGTTTTAAAGGAAGAGGAAAGACTAAAGAAAGTCTAAATACAAACAAACAAGTCAATACAAATAAGAGGCAGCCTTTCTTTAACAATGATTTACATTTGTGATTTATTTTAAAAGTGTATCGAGTAACAAACAATGGTCTTATCACTGACAGCACAGCATATCCTCACACAATAGTTTGATGATATCTAATGAATTAGCACCCCAGAAATTACATTACATACTTAACATTCTTCACAAGTTACGTAGGTTAACCGCAAAATAACTCAAAGTTTACCTGGTTTCAAACCGGACACAGACACTGGTCTCCTGGTGTAAAGTTCTGTGTCTGTTTGACCTGTCCACCACCCCAACCTCCCTCCTTACACAGACTTCTGGTCTTTATACTACCTCCATCTTTACTCCCATCAGCACATTAGTCACGTGATCACAGCCTTCTTGGTTATGTTGGTTAAACACAAGTTGTGGTACATTACTTTTCCTAGATATACACACGAACAGTGCCTCAGAACAGTCTGGAGAGCAACAGGGTTAATAATATGGTATAATAATTTGGTAATATTATGATACTATTGAGAGAGGGATGTTCACATTACTCAATCTGGTCTTTTTATGAGATTTGTAAACAAAACAAAACAAAAAAAAATATCAGCTGTAGTCTTTTGTCAGTTCCAGATTTAATTTTTAAAAATATCAGTTTTGGAATGTTGTTAAGCCATTTTGTTTGGGCAATGTTTAACAACTAGAGCTTTAAGTAAATAAACAATAGGTTGTGTTTATTTTTCTCTCTTTAAGCTACCAAAGAAAAAGGTATTGGTTCCTGACTCTCAGGTATGGCAAAGGCACTATTATCAAAACATTTTAACATTTCAAAGATACTCAGAACTAAAGCAAACATGAGGGATGCTTAAGCAACAGAAAGTTTTGACATTGTAAACATTGTTAACACACTGTAGAAGAGCATTTTCTTGCAAATGCTGTGAGGGTCAACAATAAAGTAGATAAGTTGAAACGCATAGTAGGAAAAAAGATGGTCATTCGCATACTGATAAGACATTTCCAATATTTTCCTCTTCTTGTGATCTGTTCCGACTGCTCTGGCAGATAAAGGTGGCCCCCTTTTCCTACTGCTCCTCCTCACGCTAATCTTTCGGGACTTTTAACGGCCTGCGTGCACCTCCGTTTCCAGATGATGCAGATCCCATTGTATTCCTCAAGGACTCCTAACCTGCTTCTTATCAGCTTTGACGTTGTTTTTTTGGTCTCCTTTTCCTCTCTGGACTCTAAAAGGAACAGGTTTGCTTTTTGTATCAACTCAACACCAAACTTTGTGAGTGCCCATCTCCTATTGATTACACTAGACTGTGAGGAATTTGTGTTCTCGGGGTTTGAAAAGTGGGTTCATCTCACGCAGATTGTTTCTTTTATATATATTAAGGGCCACATACAATACATAGTCATTATTTTAAATTCATGACATTTGGTACGGACTTGTTCAAAACGTGAATCTGCTGCAGTTTCTTTCACAAAAAGCATAATAAAAGCATCCATCCATGTGTTGCTTTTAGGCTTTTGTAAGTGGATTTGAAATTTGCACATCAAAATCCTCTCCTCAGAAAGTTTGTTTGAGGAGAAATTGAGACGAAGTCAAGCTAACCTCAGAATCCCTCTCACTTGCCACAAGGACAAAGGGTCACAACCCCCAAACATGAGTTTCCTTTGGTCAGTGTGTTTTCCCAAAGGATGAAGTTACATTTGAACCAGAAAGCTAATCCATAGCTGCTAGCGCAGTAGAGGAGGGAGCCAGACCACACAACAGTCGAGGTCAGGAGGGTTGTCGACCTTTTTTAGCTGAATTTCTCCTCCGCAAACAGAGAAAAACATAAAGCATACGCTTCCTAAAATCAACTCAAGTTAATTCAACTTAACAGGTCTAATGTGTGTTAGCTGTACTGACTTGTTATGGCATTGTTATGTCTGCTGAATGGTTCATGGTTGGTCAAATGAAAGATATGTTGATTTAATAAGAGCAGAATAGAACATGCTAATAGAACATAGAACATGCTAAAATATTGGTCATTGCACAGTTAGGGGAATCCTATGTCGAGATCCTGACAACATATAGAAACACTGGAAAGACTTTCATTGAATTACGTGTATTCAAAATATTGTTTTCTCATTACCATGCTTTTACGTGTCTTGCAGAAGAATCTAAATCTTGACTATTTTAAACTATTTGCAAAAAAAAACTGTTTTAAAATCTGATTAATTATTTAATTGGACTTAGATCTCATGGCAATGTACAAAAGGAAATTATGCAAATTTACTAACCATGGTTTTAGGAGCAAATAAGCATACAGGGCTAAAAGCTGTCAAAGGGTTTACATTGACAAGGCAATCATGTTACTACCAAACACTTAGATTGTATTGCATAAGGCTGGCGTGGAGCTGCACGAGCTAAATGTGTTACGTAGAAGCTAAAACTCTAAAACTTTTTTATCCTGTTGATCACATGTATGTGATCCTTAACTTTATGTTGCATCTAAACGTAGCTAACACATGTCGGCCTTTTTGATCTCTCTGATTTTGTAGTTTTATATGAATGAATCAACAGCTTATCACAACGTGTGGGAAAACCACATGCTATGACTCAGCATTTCCGCCTGTATTTCCAGGAAAAAGTTACATGCATTACATTAACAGAATCACTGCATCTTAGAAAATGCGTGCATTTACAACCTGCATTTGTTTCTCACATTAATATGAAAGCCAGGAATGGTTCAGGTTCAGGGTTATCAGTATGTTGGCAGAGATAGCATCACTATGAAACAAACTATTGTTATTACTTACAAGTTCACAACACTGCTGAATTGTACTTTGCTAAATCACCAACATCCTGCTGCTTTCTCCCTTGTTAATGCCACTCAGGTTAAAATGTAATTGCCGGGGCGAAATAAGAGTAAGTGTGTAAGTAATCACACTGAATGCTCAATTTGTGTGTTTACACAGGAGTAAGAGCTTGACCGGGTCATGACGGGTTTTTTTCAAGATCAGTGCTACATACTATAGTTATTTCCCTTTTATAAACACCATAAGCCAACTACTGCCATTGAAAAATGTTGCTTGTCATGTATACTGTATATACTGAATTTTAGGACAGAAGTTTTAAGTTCAACAGCATACGGAAAAGAAATTGGGTAACTGGTAAATAGCTTATGTGGTTTTTACATTTATCCCTCCTGTTGAAACAACTTACAAATAAAGTCAGAGTTCTATCTACAAAACTGCTATACTGTGGTGTTAAATCAAGATGACAGTGAGACGGACTAACTACAAATTTGCTTTGTAGATTTTTGTCACAGTGTTATTCTCCCTTTTACAAACACTGTGCTTATAGACATATCACTGCTGTGATATGTCTTTCAACACTTGTAATGCGCAGTGCAGCTTTCTTATTTTTTGTCCTCATGTGTACTTTGCATCCTAAAGCAATGCTTCCTGCTATTGTCTTTGTCAGACACAAGCGGCAACACAGTCTTCAACACACACACACACACTGATACACAGGACCCCCCCCTCCCTCCATCCCGGGAGCTTCTGGTGTAGGGGCAGCACTGACAAAAAGTTACAGAGGGCTGATAGGGTAGAGCAACTGTGTCTTCTCAGAAAGAGAGAATTGGGGGGGTGATTAAGTGAGCAAGAGAAAGAGAGAGAGAGCGCTCACATGAGAGGAAGTACAGGACACAGTAAAGTCAGAGGGAGCCCGTCGTGTCAAGCAGTTGACTGTGACTCTCTCTGTCAGTGCACAGCCGGGCTCCGGAGCTGCAGCACCACTCCTCTGTCAAAGCCGGATCTATCGTCTGCTCGAGCCTCCCAGCCTGTCTGACCGCTGCCTCTCTGATTGACTGGACTGCTGAGGGACCTCTCACTGGATGTCAGCACCCAAAACTGGTAGGTGATGTTTAAAATTGGCAATTAATGTCTATCTGTGACAGAGTAAGAGCTGTGTAAAAATGTGTTCCTCCATAACGGTTTATCAACAGGAAAGTATTACTCTAAAGATTGGATTTTTAGCTTTTTGGCAGTTTCTCTGATGTAGACACATTTTTGCCCAAACAGGATTCAACAATACGATTCTTGTTGTTGCTTTGGTTCAATGTCACCCTTGTTACCGGCTGATGGTCAGCTCTGCTTTTTGGCTTCAGCATTGAGAAGCTCAGGTTTGTTCTGTATTCAGTGTAGCAGCTACATTCAAAGCACAGCGCTTTAAAATCATGTAGACAAGTAAAACGTGCAAGATGTTCACTGTGGTGAGTAACAGGGAAAACAAACCGTTCCTCATTTTTTGGGGGTTTTATTTGTTTGGTTTTGGAAGTGTCGTTCCTCAGGACAGGGAAGGGGAGAAAATTGGAAACAGACCCACCCTGGAGAACTAGTCTGTCTACCAAAAGTATTAGAGTGCAAAGAATGAAGGAGACACACAACAACAGTCCCTCACTACAATGCTGAGGGAGACGAGCACAAAGAGACGGAGATGAGAACGAGAATTTGTGCAGAAAAAGGCTTGAAAGATGTTTGGTAGTGGTCGCAGTGAGACTTAATTAAATTGCTGTCACAACACTGGCTGTCCTCTGTACTGAATCACTTTTTAAGCATGGACAGCAAAAATTGAAAATAAAATGTTGACACGCTTGGGTTGTCAAGTCTTGCTTGTGCATGCATACATTTTTTTTGCCCACAGTCACATCTTTTTATAGAAATCTGGACCAACCCTGTACATCACATCACCACAGCCACATGCTTAAAACATACTTATTAGTAGAGTCCGCTGTATTGCACGTTAAGATTTTCACCACTCCGCTTCACTCGTTTTTGTGCACTGTACATAAATCTTGCTGCATAAGATGAAATGCTGGCCTCAGCCTTTCTTCCCCCAAAACACTAAAGTTTTGCTCTATTTTTACTCTCCCGTGCTGCTCCATTTTTAGAGAGTTGTCTACGTGGTTTGTTGGGCTATAAATCAGACTACAAATCCTCTGTGTTCGCGCTGTAAATAATGGGGGTATAATGATGACATTTATGGTTTGTTTGACCTTGTCCCTGCGATGATAAACACAAATTACTGTTTTAGGGAGTTTAATACTGATAAGAACTTCAGGAATACAGCCTTGACTCAGAGGGATTCCACTCAGTCCAACTTTATATAGGCTACTCTATTTTTAAAAATTCCAGTAATTCGGATGTACCTCAGATTATCTGGTAATCCAAAAAATACTTTTAATCTGTCTCAGAATCTACTGGTAAGTGAAATTGATTTCAAGTAATATGTGAAGAATGCTCAGTTGATATAAAGCCTTAAAAGGACAGCTCCAATATGAGCATTTCTATGTTAATTTTACTCATGTTATTTTGAAAAAACATAGCTTTTCCCGAATGCCTCGACTGAATCCAAAAAAGGAGAAAATTCTTGATAAATTGAAGTAAAGGGAATCCATGTTTAACAACAGCAAACTTATATAAAAACACTGTTTCTAAGCTCTCACACAACCTGTGCAGTGCGATCCAAGCGTCATTTGTGCAGTCGTATGATCAGTGCCTCTTCAGAAAATACATATTCACAAAAACCTTACCGTTTAAAACACCTCCACACACAAGTTCAAAAGCACAAAATCGCCCAGGCATGCTACTTGTATAAGCATGTTTATGCTTAAGTGTCAAAAATGCATGTGTTTGGGAAGTACTGGATAAATGAGACTTGGAGTATACGAGTTGTGTGAGAGTTTGTAAACAGATGTTTTAAAGCAGTTTTGCTGTTCTGCGTTTTTGGATTCTTTGTCCACTGTGGAGGAATTCAAGAAAAAAATTCTACATAAAATGGGCTGAGTGATTGATATACCAATGATCATTCTGTGGGTAAAGTATTCCTTTAAAATGAGCATTACAGGCAAAGACAACCACGTGCCTTGCTCTGTTTTTCACAGATTTATAGTAGAGCGAGAAGTGAAATGATTTGTCAATTGATCAATGAGTTGATTGACAGGAATTTTGATAATTGAATCATCCTAATGCATTCTTAAGCAAGATTGCAACCTTTTTTAGGCAAAAATCCTAAATGTCTGCAGGGACAGTAAAGTGAATAACTTTGGATTTTGGCCATTGGTTGGACGAAAGAAGTCATTTAAAGACCATCAGGAGGACTTGTGAAGGCCATTTATCAGAATTTTTCTCTATTTGCTGACATTTTCTGACCAAATGATAAATCAATTATTCAAGAAAACAAACACCTTGAATCTGAAGACCTATTTAACTTCATTAGTGGAGAACAATGAAATGTCCTGTGCAAACTGGGAAATCAGCCAAACTGTATAAATAACTGCTCCATATTTCTGTCATTGTGATAAATCATCAGACGCTGGGTTTGTTTGGTTTGTAAAGGTCGAGGGGCAGGGGGTTAAGAGGCCACAGTCAGCTGGAAGTGGCCCTCAGGGACGTAACTCTCCCTCTCTCAGGGTCACTGAATCAGACTACATCTCTGTGAGGGAGTCACGAGTGTCTAAATCAAGCCGTGAGTGGGTGTCGACTGAGGGCACACAAGGACTGGAAACAATGTTGTGCGATTCAGTTTCAAAGAGCTGACATTTGTGTTGTGTACAGTAAGCCTTTTCTAAAACTTTAATATATATCTTGAAGAAGTTTTCAAAAAAACTTTTGATTGCAAAATTTGGAAACTTTTACCAGTAGGCCAGAAGGCTTCTCCGAAAGTGTCAGTCCAGTCCGAGTTTAAATGCATATTTGTTTTCAATTACCAACATGTATTCAATTTGTAACTTTTCCATCATATTTTCCAAAATGCTGAAGGAGAGTACAGTAAGTTGGCTCTACAGTAAAAGTACGGCGATGCAAAACAGATCACCTCTTAATTAAGTCCGCTCTGGTCTTGAGAGGTTTCTTCATCACAGCAGAGGCTGAGCACTCACCGATGAGCTCAAGTGAGTGAGCGCGTGCAGGGATGAAGAGGGAACTCGAGATTAGAGATTGATGTGCATGGCACTAATGAGCGGCTGACAGTAACGCCTGAATAGGCTGCTGTTTGTGTTAAGATAACAAACAGATGCAGTCATTTATTTGCGTACCACCCCCTTGTGGAAGAGTATTTTTACTGCAAGAGTCTGCTCTAATTTAGATGTAACTGCCACTGGGGAGTTTAATTGTATGGGGAAAAACTGTCAGAAAGATTTTGTCATGGGGGATGTGGTTTAACCAGATAGTTTCAGAAATTACTGTACAGAGATGGAAAACCTTTTTAGCAGGACATATAAGATATAATAATAATAATAATAATAATAATAATAATAATAATAATAAGTTGCCTTTTCCACATTCCTCATTGCTTATACAGGTCATGACTTAATTTTTTTTAAAAAATATGTATTGTTTCTCTTCTTAGACTTAGACTTTTTACTCATTAAAAGTTCTTAATTTGTCTATAGTCTAATAAAAAACACTAGGACTTAGACTTTACTGAACAGCAGCTGAAAGTTTAACATGTATAGTACTTTGAAAGTCATGTCACAAACCTTTTCAAAGGGGCACAAACTGTTCTGAACTCTGTGTTTTGACCTTTTTCCACACGTGCGCATGCGGGAGTGTGAAGGCGTCATAAAGCAACACTTTCCAGCATCACAGTCAGTTTCCAGAGAAACTAGGCGAGCGCCGAGTGCTTTTTATCCCCTCTGGGGGTTGACTGCTCTGCTGTTGGGAGTGGAAAGGCTTTTGAGGCTACCCGCTGTGGCGAGCAGCCTCCAGTGCCTACTCGGTTCAAAGTTAACACACAGCTGCTAGCTGGAGCTGAGCGTGGCCTACCTGAGCAGGTGCAGTGGTCTTTATTATGCAAAGTTTAAGTAGTTCACAACCACTGTTTTACATACATATTGGAGGTTGTTTTTTTCTTCTTCCCCATTTCGTGTCTCTGCCCCGTCATTGCACTCAAGCTGATATAACAACATTGACATATCGTTGCCTTATAAAGTTGTAGCAAACGTTTTTCACGTTTTTTTTTTTTAAGCTAGTGGCTTACTTTATTTGTCTGCTGGGAAGGTAGCAAACAATGGATTTATCAGAGCTTTTTTCACACAAAGAAAAACAAAAAAAAAACCCTGCCCGCTGCTGCTGTAAACAGCGTTGAAGAGAGCAGAGAATCAACACAGAAAAGTCCCAGTAAAACAATGGGATATAGAGAGGGCAAGGCACTGTATGTGTGGTTGTGTTGCATGTGTCTGTGTGTCTGTATGTACATGTGCATGTCTCTAAGGTAGGATGACCCCCTGCACAGTTTAAAACAAATTCTTGTTTGCGGACCCCAAGCCTCCACCCGATACCCGGAAATCTGTTCCACTGATAGCTCCACACATTCCACAGGTCACAATAACGTACTGTGGCATTTCCGTCAGTGACTCCTCCAATATCACGAACAATATCCACATCAAACTGTCTGAATCAGAGTGAACAATTACGCATGCAACTACAAAAGCTGGCACTGGGCGTTTGTTTTGGTACGTTAGCGTCGTTATGCGGTTCAAAGGCATCCCAGTGTTTGGCTTCTAATTATTTCCTTTTTCCCATCTCTAATCACTTTATCACTCTCCCTATCTTTTCCCTGTCTCTCTCCTCTCTTCTTTTCTTTCACTCTTTTTGGCAATCTGCCCTGCAACTGCTGCTCCCTCCATCACTGTATTGCCTGACTGCATTCTTCTCATTCCTACTAGCTTCCTGTAACTGGAAGAGTGAGCCCTACTGGCCGCAAAACTCCACCTTGGAGTCCTACCCATGTATGCCATATGTGTCTTTTTCCCTTTCCACTGTTCTGGCCTTCAGATTTTAAAATCCTCCTCGGGATTCTGTATAATTCTCTATGAGTGTCTGGTGACAACATTTCAAGGATGCCTTTTCCACAGCACCTTGCTCATACTGTCATCGTACTGTAAGGTGGGGATGTTTTTACTGAGGGGGCTAGTGACCGTCTTTCTCTCTATGATCCAGTCAGGTCCACATGACCACACACAACTCCAAACACTCACATACTACCCAACGGTGGTACTGCCCTTATGACGGCAGGCAGTGTAGAAAAAGTGTGAGCAGGAAAGATGTGTTAACAGAACACAAATGTTTGCGCCAACTTAATTAGACCTGTTTCTAAAAAAGTGACAGTGACTACTAAGAAGCCTTTTTGTTTAAGATATTTTTTAAAACTATTTTATGTGAAATTAATGCTTTTCATGGCAGCGATTAATAATAATTTAAACAGTTCTGAATGACTCAGTGTGAAACTTTTTACATTTAAAGGCTGTATTCCATTTGCAACACATTCTCACACTCAAAAGAAACGCAACCCACACTTGGTCAGTGACCTTCAGCATCGGACACTGATGGACCAAGGCAGCTTTAAGTGATGGTATGAGATGCACAGAGTGGTGTGTCAGTTTACACCCATTACGTGCAATAAACCTCCATTTTCACAGAAATTGTACAATT
Source organism: Plectropomus leopardus (assembly GCF_026936395.1). Taxonomy (NCBI): domain Eukaryota; kingdom Metazoa; phylum Chordata; class Actinopteri; order Perciformes; family Serranidae; genus Plectropomus; species Plectropomus leopardus. The sequence continues at coordinate 12,934,372 of NC_142177.1, read as the reverse complement.
TCTGCTGATTTGATGCATCTTTTTAACATAGACTTCAAACATAGGCAACAAAAATTCAATTTGGGGTTTACAGGCAACAAAGGCACATGATTAGGGTAAAAAAAGCATCATGTTTTGGCTTAGATGTGATGTAACATCACGGGACTTACATCCTTAGCATAGTATCCTACATGTACTAGCACACTACATTGCTATTAAAATAACTCCACTTGACTTGATGTGACTTTTGGTTTCACACAGGACACTAACAGCTGTCTCCTGGGGGGTGACATTGTGTTTCCAAGGATAGCTCTTCCTTTGATTGGCTTGTACTCATTACCTTCATTGGTTGGCTTAGTTAGGGTTAGGTATGAGTAGTAAGATTTTGGGGTTTTAGGGTAAGAATGTCAGGGTAAGCCAATCAGTGGCAGAGAAAGGCAGAGTAGGGCCTGTCATGCCTTTACTATCCTAGGAAATGCACATTTGCTCCCAGTTAAAAGTCCAGACTTTGCTTAATCCGTCCACCTCCACTGACACCCACCTGCCATATGCAGAATTTCTCGCTCTTTATACAGCACTTGATCAGAGTGTCAAAAATTGCTGCCTCCAGGTGCATTTCTTTTACCACTAAAGGGTGCCTTGGTGTGTCAGTATCTGACACTGAGGGCCCCTAAGTATTGAAATTTGTTGAGTTGCAAGTGAGACCAGATTGCCATTTCATGATCAGTTATCAAGCACTTTAAATTGCATTCAAATATGCATGAGAAAAAAATCTGATGTCAAAGAGTAGCATGCAGCTACTGTCTTTCAGATATCACCTCCCACATTTGTCATCACATGTATCAACATGTGCCATTACATTAGTGCGGTGATTCAGAGGTCCGTTGTATGCTCTAGTGATGAATATGAATCATGATGTGTTGATAATTGCTCATGAAAGTATTTGTAAAGGTCATTACCAAACAGAGAATAGATGAATATTCAGATATTTCCATTTTCAGACAAAAACCCTTTGAAATTGGCTAATTTCTTGAAAAATGTCATTTAAGCAGCAACAGTTACCAAGCACTCTCTGTATCTGCAAATAGAAGAAGCTCTGTCTCAAGCATGTGCTGTTCGAAATGGAAGATCTTCTATGAAATTCAATTTGCTTCCACGTATCTCAATTGATTCAGGTCGCAGTCAGCCCCGTGACTGGGGGATGGACTGTCCTGCCAAGAGCACAAGGGAAAAGAAATACTGCTGCTGAAATTAGACTGAGTTTTGTTGATGTTTTTTTTTTCTAAATTCCGGCCATAATTTCCCCCTTAGGTACACAATTCAACTGAAAAACAGCAAAGCTATTGACTCCCTCACAGGACAGGGACTGGCCCGGTTCACGTGAATTAAAAGACTGGCTCTGCTTTATCGGTCAGAGATTGGTTTATCTTCACAGATCAAATGATGTTGACTTGTTTTTTGCAGAGGGTGGATTTAGCCACATGCAGGATGTGAGAGACAGTGAGAGTTTCATTTGGTAGAGGAGAACATGTGACAGTGGGCAGCACAGTCTAAATTAAGAATACATTTTTCTGCGCGTGTGTGTGTGTGTGTGTGTGTACCTGAATTTGCATGTAAGTGTGTGAACCTCATAGAAAAACATTTATGGTCAACGGACATGAAAATTTACCTTTGGCTTTCTAAGGTGGTCAAAAGGTTTATATTCTATTTGAGGCCTTCAATCTGGCCTAATATGCATTATGTATTTCAAATATGTTTTATTCTGTGGTTTTCCAGTAATTTTGATGACCATATTTCAATTTTGGCCAGTTTGTTTCTGTTTCTGGGTTCATCACTTCCCTTAAAAATATCCTGTCTGATGCCATAAAAGTGTCAAGATACAAAAATTTGCATTGCTTAGAGATATATTGGCTGTAAAGCCTACAGTCATAAATAATTCCATAGAAATACTAAACTCATCTGTCTATACAACAATAAAACGGGCAGAAGTGACAGGGGTTATACCATCAGTGCTCCTTTGTCTTACTCTCTGTCCAAATACCAATCGGTGCTTACTAAGTCAAAAAATATTTCATCTCTTTAGTTGTGTCTTTCAGTCAAACAGATTTTAGGACTCAGTGTTATATTCCTAAAATATTCCTGAAAGGATTTGTGTTTCTGTTGCTGCTTATGAAAAAGTAACTCCTTAATTCTGCACTTCAGTCTATGTTTACCTTCTGCAGTGCCAGTATCCCTGTGTTTTTTGAAGAGGCACTTAGCAACCAAGTGACTTTATTTAAGTATGTTGCCACATAAACGTTTTAATGCTAATACCCGACTCTTAGGTAGGCTATACTCAAGTAATACTTTTACTCTGGTAAAAATAGCAGCACCACAGTGTGGTGTATAAAATACATGAAAGCCATACTTGAGTGAAAATGCCTTTGGTAGAAGTTAAAGTCAGCTATCAGAATATCTGATAGTATCTGAAATTTACTGTACTTAGGTAGGCCTATAAAAGGTATTTTTACTATATTAAATGTACTAAAGTACTGAAAGTAAAAGTACACGTAAATACTGTTAGAAAAAAAGCCAGCAATCAGAATTCTGAGAATTGTGAAGTTAATGTCATCGTACATACACCACCTTAAAAATGCAGCATACATAACACTTGAAGAAACAGTTTGGGTTTTTTTTTTAACCAAATTAATGGATTTAAAAAATACATAATCCATTTTTTTCATTCCCACTCCTCCATTAGTCCACCTGTCTTCCTCCCCTATTTTTTTAACAAGTAACTAAAATGCTCATGCTCAATGTAGTGGAGTAAAAGTGAAAGTTGTCAGAAATATAAAAATCACATAAAGTACAGATACTCCCAAAAATAAAAAATTACACCACTTGAAATATCCTTTAGAAGTAAAATGCATGTATTAAAACTTTTATTCAAGTAAAACTACAAAAATGTTAACATTAAAATGTACTAAAAGTACAAAAAGTAAAAGTAGTCATTGTGGAGAATGGTGAATTTCAGAATAATGCACATTGCATTACTGAATTAATATTACGGACGCATTATTGTGTAAAGGTGGGGCTTATCATCATCATATATCCACACCTCAAAGAAATAGTGACACAGAATAAAATACAATACAGCAGAAGAAACATATGAATGGGACACCCCAAATAAGCTACATAAAGCTTTTGGGAGAAGGCCCCTAACAATTAACATGTAGCATGAAAAAATAAATAAATACAAAACACTACAGTCAAAATAAACAAACGAGATAAAATATCCTAAAACATGAATTACAGCCTACAGAAATTCTCATAGATCCAATAAATGTATATGAATATTATTTTACTATACTGTACACAGACAGAGAGCGCGCGCGCGCGCATCCTTATCCGGCTGAGTTCAGCAGATGGAGCCCTCACACCGACAACATACGCGGATGAAAGTGAGACTCCCAGCAGGTTTCATCAGCAGTTTCATTCACTACCGACACTCAGTGAGGAGGAGACAGACAAGTGGAGAGCAGCTCTCGGTGACGGCAGACAGCATTTCTCTTACATAATCACTGAAACCTTTTCAGGTGCAGGACTTGAGCTCTACAGTTCTGACAGCGGCGCGTGCTGACGGTTGAAACCAACGTTTTTGATTTTAAAACTCCAGTCAGGTAACTGACGCATTAACGACCAGTTTAGTGAAAAAAAAAAAAGCTGACATAAATGTAAAGGATAAACACTCGGCTAAGGTTTTTATTAGTATTTTCTTTTTTTTAACTTGCTGTTAGTACCTTTAAACCGGTTGTCAGACCCTCCGGCGCGGCATGAAGTTGGAAATACGTCGCCTTTGAACTCCACCTCCAAACGGTAGGCGATGTTTGTTTGCTAACATGCAGCATAAAGTAAGATTGCAAACGCAGTTAAAATAGCTTTTTAGGAGACTATAACTTTTTTAATGTATCCAGACTGCTGCTTTACTGTTTTATTGTGAACAAAAATGCCAGTTGTTCATGTTATAAGGTAAATTAAAAAGTGAGCAATTGTTAAAATTAGCTGCCTAAACTTTAAGCTTAATTCTGTTATCCTTCTCCTGGCTTGCCTTGTGTCTAAACAAAAACAGGTGTTTAAACTCACCTGTCTGATTTTTCTTTTTTTTTTTTTTTGCTGTTATCTATCTGTTTCCCCCTTTCATTTAAAGAAATACAACAATAAAACAAGTGGCAGTAATAATTTCCAAAATCACTAGGGATGCTTGATAATATCAGCATATCCCTGGTATCTGCTGAAATTGGCTTTAAAATAAAATATCAAAATCAGCCAACATGCTGATTTCTGACGATATCGCAAACTGATAAATATATTTTAATATATATATATTTATGTTGACAAAGTCAACATATGCAAAACATCAACCTTAAGTTGAAGTATTTTTCTTATTTTGCACAATAAATGAATATTACATACACTGAAAGTATTGAATTTTATGTTTTCATCTGCTAGGGGGCCACAGTCAGGTCTACTGGGGGCCAAAGGGTACAGATTACGCTGGCCCAAAGGTCTATGCTCCACTAGTGGTGCTGCAGTAGATATGATGAGGGGCCCAATTTGGAAAGTTTTGCCCACCTGCCAATAATTTCTAATAGCTGGCCAGGCCTGAGTATGCATAATATGATGTTATTTCCATTAAAGAAGAGACTTGATGATCACTAAAATTTGGGGAAGAGTGGATATAACGATATCAGTATTGGTTATCCACCAGATAAGTTGTTATAATGGCATATCAGATATCGGTAAAAAAAAATCCAGTATTGTGCATCCCTTGAAATCAGTGTACTTGTCATGAGGTCATGACCCAAAGTCAGAGGCTGTAGTTTGAATTGGTAAATACCTCATTACCAGTCTGAACTAACTGACTGTTTAACTCAAGGTTCCCTTTTAATTATCCTAATCCTGACAGGCAACATGACTATTTTAAGTTGATAAATAGGGCACATAATTATGTAATTGTGGTATTAAGGCCTCATTGTAAGCACTAGTGTCGAATTTCCTACTGGATGTATTTCTGCCCATAACGTCATTGAAAAGTTTGACTCATTCACTACTAGGCAACAAATGTTTGGTTGTTTGACAGACTGAGGGGTGGGCAGCTGTGTTGTGGGAGTGTGTGTGCTGTATTATGACAGAAGTCGTAAAAATTGTTAGATCCCACCCAAGCCCCTTCAGTGCCTAGAAAATATAAACACACACACAGGCAGCCATGCGTGGAATAATGTTCTCATGTGTCCAGGTTCCCTCTCTGGACAGGATGAGGTCATAGCCTTAGTGCTGTTGCAGGGATACAGTTACATTAGACTCATGTGGGCCATGCCAAAGGAATCGAAACCACCTACACTCCTCTGCACCCTTTCTGTGGCTTTAGATCTAATTTTTTCCTCTCATCATCTCAGATAACCAGCAGTGATCCTCATTACTGCTTTGATTGGGTAAATGTTTACCTGAGTACATGCATGGATGCCTTTGCAGCGTGCAAATACAGTATCAAGGTATGCCTGAGTGTTTACAAAGTGCATTACTGAAAAAAGAGTCTGATTATTATAACCAGCTCTTTATGTGACATGATTGGTGTCATCTTACACAAACTGTTAGTTACAAAGGCCCTTTTGCTCCACAAGTTGTGGTAGCCTGTGGGTTTGGCTTTGTCACAGTCATAAACAGTGAATAGCCCTCATTTGGCTGGAGGTTCAAGTGAAACCTTACCACCATCATTTTAGAGAAAAGGCTAAATATTCACACTTGACACTGGAGATGTGAAAGATTATGTTTTTCTCTCCCTCTGTGGGTTCTTGTCCACATTCTTGTAGCTACACCAAGACATTTTGATGTCAGCACAAGTCGAATCTGTGCTTCTGAAGTGGACATCAGCTGCAAGTCACACTCTGGCCTAACTAGTAGTAAGGTAACTCTTTTATAAGTCACATAATTCTCATTAGACAGTTGCAGGGATGTGGTTGTTAGCAGTCAGTGTTGTTTTGACTTACTGCTGAGGTATAAAGCTGAGTTTCACTTTGTACAGTTTTTTACCCTCTAAAAGAAATTCATTGTTATTTAAGAAACATACGATGATCACGTTTATTTAGAGCCATTTCTGAGCCCTCACTTAACAGTGTGGTTTAACACATTCTGTAGCGAAACAGTTGTAGATGTGTGCAAGTTGTTTAGGTTTTCTTTTCTGAGTTTCCTTAGGAGTTGGTAGAGAAAAAATCTGGTACTTTTTGAAATAACTAACCAGTTTGTGAAATATTTGTGAGATGGAGTGAGGGCTGCATCTAACAATTATTTTCATCATAACTTGATCCGCTTTATTAATTGATTCATTTTTAGGTGTCTAAAATGTCTGGAAATAGTGAAAAATAATTTGTCAAGTCCATGTTTATATACCATATATATATATATATATATATATATATATATATATATATATATATATATATATATATATATATATATATAAAACCTCTGATACCTGAGAAAATTAGTTTGATTTCTTCTAAAATTAAAAGAAATGTACCTGCAAATTGTAAAACAAAGTAGGAAAAGGTAACAGGAAATGATGAGGAAAATTAGCAGGGGCTGATTATTTGATATTGTCAAAAAACTAGGGAAAAAAATCCAGTAAACTATAATTCCTATAATAATGTATTGAATTTTAATTTTTTAAACTTGTTTTCTAGGTCTGTTTTTTTTTATTTGTTTTAATGTTCCTTTTTTCTTATTTTCAGGTATTCTTCTTGTAATTTTTTACTTCCTGTCAATTTTTGGGCCATTTCTTGTTAAGCTGCTCATATCCTCCTCATATTTTTGAAAGAGATCAAGCCAATTTGCTCAGGTTTTAAAGGTTTAAAATTCCCATAGATTGCTCTATTTTTACTTTGCAAGCTGCATGGATGATTAACATGATCAGTGAGGGGTCTTCCACATCTTATGAATTAATCACTTTTTTCCATGTAAACACTGAGAGAGAAGCTTATATGAGACACTCCTTTATTAACCTTTCTATTGACCCCAGATAGGCCTTTGTATTAGTAATAATAAACACAACAAAGACCAGGTCATATTTAGTGATCAGGCCATCATCCATCCATAGCCATCATATCCATTTTGGGTATACCTTTGTGCTGCAGGCTAGTTGTGAAAGTGAATATCAACCTTTTCCCAGGACAGATAACCTTTAAAAGTCCCCAGCGTTTTCCCAGTGTGAGCCACAGCAGCGCACTGACAATAGAGACAGTGTTCTGGACCGGCCAGAGCCCCAGATCACATTTCCTGTTCCTGATTTAAGATCAACTCAGCTGACTACTGATACAAGCTGTTTCTCAAAAACACAGCAAAGAGGCCGTCTCTGCTGATGTATCATGCGAGTTTGTCTGAGAGAGAGAAAGGACAAAAGATGAAGATTATTAGGGAAATCAACAAAGTTCAAACAAAGACAGTAACGTTATCAAAACCAGCAGTAAAATCAGGCTTGTACCAGACAGCAGTAACCTTATCCTTACAGACTGCAGGGTGTTTTTGAAACAAAGACACCCTTCTCTGTACATAGCCCTCTAACCTAAAGTGCAATTACAGATTGTTATACACAGTATACTGCATGCACATGGATGGCTTACAGTTGGAGGTGGGCATGAAAACCTGTTCTCTTGGTCAAATCACCGTTTGCCAGGTGTTGGGTTTTACATGTTGAAAAAACAAACAAATATAAGCCAGTATATCAGTGTGGGTTTGAGTGTAAAGGCCACATTCACTCAGCTAACATCTGGTATTGACAGGGGTGGATTTTTGTAGGTGGAGATGAAGTGCACAGACCACTGACCTGAATCAGTCATTGTTTCTTTTGAAGCACGTAAAGGAAGTCAGATGGCGTTCCTGTCAGGTCAAATGCAGGCTCGTGTCTTAATTTGCATAACTGAGAGCAATATTAGGGTGATAATTTGTGTGTGTTATGTCTAAATGAGGGTGTGTATTAGTGCGAGAGTTCTGTGTTGTCACTCTTTCTTATGAACACCTGCTAGTTCATGAGAGTATCAGTGTCTTTTTGCAGTAACACATCATTTGTGTGTTCTCAGGCAAGACAGATTTTCAGTCTCATGCCAACCTTATGACAGTTCCCTGGGCCAAATTTAGCTGTGTTTTTCCCCTCCGAAAAAAATGACCCTTTGGAACCCACGGTAGAAAAAATGAAACCATTTCAACAATTATATGTCTGTTTTGGCTGTGAGAAATCAAGCTGGAGAATCACACTAAAGAGCATGCTAGCTTGTGACACTCATATACACATACAACTCTTCAGTGAGCTGGCGACCCCTCATCTTTTTCCCGCGTCGCCTCAGGGACACAACATCAAGAGAAGTCTTTTAACTGTCTGACCTCTGAACATTTGGTTGAGGAGAGTGGCAGGGACATTACAGACATATAATGATGACTCTCAGAGAAAGAAAGAAAAGACTAGGCGATGAAGGAATCTCATATTTGCTTGTGCGATTATACTGTTGACAGACATGTGTGAGAATGTATTGCTTATGTCATGGCATAATGAGATGTTGCTACATAAGCCTCGGGGAGAAAAGTAAATGAGATATGCTGTATACTTTACAGAGGCTATTGCAATGGTAAAACATCCAAACATCCCATAATGATATATTGGCCAAATGTTTTAGACATGACAAAGATTCCTCCCATTCTGTCCGTAACATGTAAAGAATAATTAGTTGATAAAGCATCTCTCATGCAATGTTGTTACATATACCAATGAAAAATAATGCACTATAATTCCTAATATAACCAATGTAATCATGAGCTAATAATTTGTTTATAATGCACATAACCAGAAAGTCAAAGGAAGTAGTATAAAGACAGAAAGTCAGCATAATGAGGCATGTTGGAGAGGTGTATGGATCACAAAGTAGGACTTTCCTCAGGAGGACTGGGAAGTGTGAAACCAACTAACCTTTAAATTACTGTAAAGAACACTGTCACACTGTTGTTTTTTTCCTGAACTTCACCTGCTTAACTTTACTTGCCTAAACCTTACCTAACAACCTACAATGGATCATTTACAATGGATTGTTGTATGTGCATTTTTATAAAATACTATATGAATGGTTGTGTGCCTATACGCTGGATTAATTAATTGATAAATTTATTGACAGATAATTGATCTGCAACTATTTTGTTAACAGAATAATTGATTGAGTCAATTTTTAAGTAAAAATGTCAAACGTTTCCTTAAATGTCAGTATTTTAATATTTTCTTCATTTTGTCTCATCGTAAATTTAATACCTGACTTTTAGGGCTGATGGACATACAAACCAGACAGTTACAAGTCATCATCTTAGGCTCCAGGAAATTGTCGTTGACTTTGTCTGAGATTTCATAGCAAAACATTTCATGGATTAATCAAAAAATAATTTACACATTCATCAATAATAAAAAAAAATGATTAGTTTTTTTAGTTTTGAAATTTTTGTATCAAGGCCAGATACAATATTTTACAGTAATCAATCAAACTAATAATCACAGATAATGCTGATGATAGTAATTGCTCCTGAAAATTACAAAGTCAATGTATTGTCTATCCATACCCATTTGCAGTATGGCTGATACATGACTGAAGTTATTGACAGTCACTTGCACACACGCCAAACACATACAGAAGCAAGTGTAGGCGATTGGGAATGCTATTAATACACCTATAAGCGCACATAGACACATGCCACACACTCATAAAAACAAGTGGTGTGATGCTATTAATATGCCAAGAAACAGCAAGGCAACTCAGTGTCCTAAAACACATGTGCACTTGCATGATCACACACAATAACACAAGTGTTTACTGACAGGTGACACCAAAAATAAACTGGCAAAGGTTCCATACACTGAGAGTTACACAAAGAGTCTCAGTGTTCTTTCAAGAGAAACAAATGGGCACTATTAATACACTGGCACCAACACGCGCCAACACTGATGCGCTGATACACGTGTACACGAACGCTCAACTGTCGCACAAGCAGATCCTACTTATGCAAACACAAAGACCTGCTGTGTACACTCAGAAGAAGCAACTGCAAGCTATTAATATCTTGGCGTGTATAGAACGGACACACACAAGCACACACACTTATGGATGCGCACATACGGAGATTGATACTCCAGCTGCTCGGAAGCAGAGGGACAGAATGTCCCCAGCAGCTGTGGATTCCTCTAAACGTAAGGACGGGGGAGGGACGCAGAAAAGGACGGAGAGATAGGTGGTGGGGAACTGGTGAAGGTGGCCAGCATGGTGAAGTAGAGGTCATAAAATTGCATGTGTGTGCACGTGTGTGTGTGAGAGAGTGTGTGTGTGTGTGTGTATTCCATTGATCAGTTTCACCCTGAATATAAACATTTACACTCAGCACAAGTTGGCATGCTTAATATCTTCAGGGTTCAAGCGGATCCTTAAAAAGTCTTCAAACGCACTGAATTCATAAAAAATATATATATATATATATATATATATATATATATATATATATGGCCTTAATTGGTGTAAAACTGTCTTGAATCAATCTTTTAAGTCTTTAAAATGCCAATAATAAATGTTAGGTAGGATATAAAGAATAGTTTTTTTTTCTGATGTTGCAATTTAAAATCTACTTTCAAGTACTTAAAATAATATCTAATTTTTAAATACTTAATCAAATACCCTACAACACTCAGCACCAGCAACTCAAACATTCACTACATCCAACTAAATGACTAATGAACAAGCTTTTTTGAAGGCAAACCAAATGGATGTTATGAAAATATTGATTGTTTTCCATGTGTTCTACTCTGGAAAGTTTTCATTTTTGCTGCATTTGAAGTAACCCATCTAAATTTTCAACTTGACCAAAAAAGTCATGTTTTATGTTACAATGAACATTTGGTCAAAATTGTCTGCAAACAAAGTAATAATGTTGTATCATGCTTTTTCCTTCAGTTTTGGTTATTGTTAAATTGCTCATAAATATAATTTTAAATGGCTTTTGAAAGTCATAAGCATTAAATCCAACTTGCTGTGAGACGTAGTAACCCCTGTTACTAGAAACAATATTGTTAGCATCTGTTTTAGTTCACATGACATTTTGTCACTGAACTCCTGCTCTTTCTGCTTTGCTGCTCATCTAGCCAGGCATAAACCTCAAGCCTTTTGCCAGTGTTTATGTATACAAATAGTAGCTAGCACTTAACCTGATGTGTGTGACTTCCAAACGTATCCAATACCACTGTGGAGTTCACTCCAACAATAAACAAAGCACATTTTAGGGCCACAGTGTGGATATAAATACTGCTGAGGGACATCTGTAACTCTCAAGCTGCAGAAATGAGCCAATGAAGCCATTCAACCAAAATAGCAGCTTCTGCTTGCCTAAATGAACCAAGAGGATGTTATGGTGCAGACTAACTTTAGAAACAGGAAGTCACTGTTTCTCTGTGTGTGTGTGTGTGTGTGTGTGTGTGTGTGTGTGTGCGCGCGCGCGCGCACACGCACACGCACACGCACCAGTGAAGACTGTGCATGTCTGCAGGTGTGTGCATGTAAGTGTGTGTCAGTGCTTTGGTGTGTTGCTGCTGCAGAAGGCACACAGAAAGAGGATGATGGTTGTGAAACGAATATGCTATTACAGAAACCAGAAGTTTGTCTCCTCACTATTTTTAGCACCACAACGCTCGAATGAGAGAGACAGAAGCACACACACAGATCTTATCTAGATGCAGTTCTCCTTATTTTTAAATCGTTCCAGATTTTATCATATAAATAGCATGTCTTTTCAGTTTTTTAGATGTGTCTTGTGTTCTTAGAGCACAATTGAGGAAACTGACCAAGGAAAAGAATGTTAGCTAAAAAATACCTGAAGCAACGCACCAACCAAAACAAGTGCATACTGTAAATGCTCTCTTGTACAGAAGTGAACTCTTGATAAGATGGGCGTAAGTCATCAGCAGCTTTTTATACTTTTCAGGCTCAAGATGGAAGAAACCTTGACAGTTCAGTTGACTCTAAAAATGCATTATGCGATGACCAAGCTGGCTTTTGTGTCCAGTCATGTGAGTCATGTTGTAAGTCACAGCTTTGGTGTCGTTACAAAAAACTCTGTGGGGACGTTTCTTGTTGTATAAAGTGAGTTGAGTTCAGATACGTATAGTCGCTGCAGCCTGGTCTTCGCTCTGTATTCAGGGTAAAAATATACCGCAGGTGTTTCTTTTCTGTTTAGATGAGACTGACTTCCTGATGATTTCCTTTCTCTCAGGGCAGCTGACTTGTTTGGTAACCATGTGTGTGTTTTTGTGTGAATATGTATGCAGATTATTTCAGTCCCCATCACCACAAACACCACTGTACCGCTGCTCCAGTGATTGTCTGATTTCCTTTGAAAACACACAGACATTCTTCTGGTAATACATAGTGTTCTGTTGCAACAGGTAATTCCTGTTGCACATTTAACTTTTTTAAATTACAGTAAAAAAAAAAAAAAAACAACCCCAAAAAAAAAAACATCCAAGGCTTAACAAAACAGGTCCTGTCAACTTCAACAGTGACATATTGTTACAGAGTTAGAACCAGCTGTGGGGCAGGTTCAGATATTTTTAGAGATTAGGTTTTGTCTGACATGTCATAGCTTTGTTACCTGGCAAGGTAGGATTCCAGTGACGCAAGAAGCGTGTAAATTGCATGTATAATTTTTTACAGGAGGCTTAACTTCCTGTGTGTAGCTGTGCTCTATGATGAGCAGTACAAATGCACCAAAATTTTAGTTCACACAAACTATTTTTTTTTTCTGTTACATGCAGAAAATACATGGTTTTCTCCACAAACTAATACTGTTGGCATCATGAACTTTGGTTATCAAGCAGGACAACAGAACTGAATCATTTTGTTAAAACTGTCAAATATTATCTGGGACTGTAAATAGTTCTGGTCTTATTAACTCCCTGCCTGTTTGTGCATGTTCTACTGTGTGTAATTATCACTTGACCTGCAGTAATAAGAGTGTGGGAGTGTTTTCTTCTTCAGAGGAATTTTGTCAACCTGAAACGCCTTCACAGACGTGAGTGCTTCTCTCTCTGAGTCAGTCCTGCTGTTGGGAGTAAGGGCTAAGTAATGCCGCCTGGGTCTGTGCGACTCACCGTGTGGTTCCTGCAGGGGGGAAGTTCAGTGGGTCTTGTGTGCAACCTTTTTATTGGAGGTTTGTTTGGAGCTGCTGCTGCACTGCTGAAAGTTAGATCTGATGTTGTGTCTGTAATTTATGTAAGTGCTGTGGACTTTATTTCAGTCAATGCGCTATTTTCTTTGGGGGAGCTGCTGTTAATTTTAATAGTAGATGCCAGTCCAAACCTTCAAAAAGCTTTGTGTTTACTTGACTTATCTGCAACTGCTATGTGGGCTTCTTGTCTTATTTTTAGTGTGCCTTATCAGTTGGTTTGATAATGTAATATTCTATTTGCTAACTCCTGGATAACTCTCAAAACAAGTGAATAATTGCAATGCAAGTATTTTTTCTGAGATACTGTGATGTGAGAGGCAGTGTTGTCATCGCAAAGCTGTTACTGTGTTACAGTGTTTTCCACAGTCAGTAACATTATTCAGCAAGGTATGCCAGTAAAGAAACGCTCACTTACAGGAATTGAGTGAGTAATGTTGAGTAATATTTTGGGTTGCAATCATTCAGGCATACGGGTTCAGTAAATTTCCATGTCCTTCCCTCCCTTCCACTGTCCCTCCACCCCAGAGGGAGCAAGGTGTCTTGTTCCATACTGTATCTGTCTAAGCTTTTGTATTGGTACCGAAACATTCCTCACTGTGTTTATTGGTTTCAGATGTCAGTCACTTTGACACGTGAAGCGGTATCAAATTATCTGTGAGCTTGCATTTGTTTTTGTCTTGTTGTTATGGTGCATCACAATAGTTCATCACTAGTCATCATTAGCCTTCTGTCTGTTTTATAAGTCTTACCGTCAGGCCCATGTTGTGCCATGCATGGGACAGTATCTTTCAAGGTGAATACTAAGGCTCTTCTAACATATTTACAGTGGCCTATAAATGGATCAAAACCTTTTCGCACTCTCCTGCACCTATAAAAAGACATCTGTCTTTCGTTAGGACACCAGAGCTTGGTTCAATTGTCTTACCCATGCTAAACTTAGCTTTTCATTTCTTTCATTTTAGTAAAACCTGGAAGGGAGATGACAGATTGATGTACCTGACCCAAATGCCTTGACCACACAATGTTCAAATCCAACTTCCCACCCTATTTCCTTCATTCTTTTTTTCTTTTGTGCCCCTCCAACCCCAACACACACAAACAACCCCACTCTTGTGCCTTCCTGAATGCAGTGTTGGACAATGGCCAGTTCACTTGAGGCAGGAAGACTTGAATGAAATGAAATATGACTGGTGAATGTGCAGAGTTCAAGTACAAGTACACATCTGGGTATACACTTATGCCAAGTAAACTGAGTGCACTCTTGATCATGTTTATGTAAAACAAAAGTCGTAAATGGCACTCAGATTGTTCTCAAACCTTTTTCTTGATTATCTGTTTAAAACATGCTCCCCTTTGTGTTATGACATCCAAGACATTTGTATTACTTTTGATATTCTTCATTTATGATGATTCGTATGAAACTCCCGATACCTTGTAATACCCTTCAACAAAATGATGTGTTATTCTCTCTCTCTCTCTCTCTCCTTCTGTAGTGGATGTGATCATCAGCAATCAGGTTTCTTTATCCATACATGGGGAGCAACCCATGGACCTAAGTGTGACCCAGAGGTTGTTACATCCAGGCCTAGATACGGCCATGCTGGCCCCCCACCCTCCCTTCTTCCTGGGACCCCTCACCTCTCAGCATTGCTCCCAGTTTTCCCAGCAGCACTTGCCGGTAAGGACAAACTTGTGTGTCAGGTTGATAAAGGAGAGCTTCAACAGCGCCAATTATAACTAGCGGCAACTTAATTATATCGGCTTAATCTATGATTCATAGTTTTGATTTGTCATTTTAAATAATCGAAATGTGTGCTTTAATCTTTCTGTATCATCAGCATTCAGTACATA
This sequence comes from Plectropomus leopardus, assembly GCF_026936395.1. Classification (NCBI taxonomy): domain Eukaryota; kingdom Metazoa; phylum Chordata; class Actinopteri; order Perciformes; family Serranidae; genus Plectropomus; species Plectropomus leopardus. Next base: position 12,919,270 of record NC_142177.1, on the reverse strand, counting down.
AACAGAGACTTAATATGACTGAATATGCTCATTTTATTTGGATGAGGGTTAGATGCACGGAGTTAAAGACAGATGGACCTCCTGCCACATCAACCACAAGAACAAGTGTGCTGCTTTTGCTTTTACACAGGCTGAATCCTCAGCAGAAATGAATAAGAAGCATGTCAGGTTACTGTAAAAAGACCAGCCTCTCAGCATTAGATGCTGATGGATGCTGATCATGAATCAGACAGTTGAAGCTGCACCTCTAGTGCTATATTTTATACTATATTTTTATGCAAATCTTACGTACACAGTCCAAGCTGACTAGATCGGTCAGTATTAACATCTGTTTGTTGTTTTTCTTCTCAGTATAACATTGAACAGAGAGAGATGGAGCAGGGTAAAAGAGAACAGCTCCAACACTTGACACGAAAGGGTAGAAAGGAGCAGAGTGAGTATCACATGTAATATCATGTAATATATTTCTCCTTACTGTAATGTGTTTTCGTAGGTTCTCTGAAAGACCATTTGGCTGTTGACGTACTCCTCGTCTGAGTCATAGAACACTGTATGTTTCAATGAAAAAGAAGGGGATTTCCAACAGTGCTGTGATCTATTCTCAGATTCCAAGGAAATTTGTACTCATATCAAACCAAAGTCAAACAAACGCACTGGTTTCAGGAAACACTTTGAGCTGTTTTTAGTGTTACAATGTAGAGGAAGTGAAGAGAGCTCGGAGGAAAGTGACAACTATCCTGGATCCAAAATAAGAAAGTACCCGACTTCTTATTGCTACTATATTAATGTTTTAATTATTAAATCTAAATTGTTTTTTCTTTAAGAAAAACTATTTACCTTTCTCTATCAAAAACATTTGTCTTAATTTAAATTGATCAGTCCCTCTGTTGGCTGTATAGGTCTATGGCTGTACATGATCCAAATCACTGTCTTCTTCCTGATGAAGTGACTTTATTGACTGGTAGGTGCTGTGGCCAGTCCATTGGTTAGACAGAAACTACGGGAACACATCATTATGAAGAGTCAGCCCACCCATGACCGGGTCACTCCCAACCACAGCAGTCCTTCACCAGGATACAGGTAAGAGAGAAAACAGATCAATGATTTTTCAGAGTAGAACTTAGGCTTGCAAGCTGCAACACAGCACAGATTTTGCAAAAAAATATGACTGACATTTTATTGTTATAATGAAGTTCTTTAGTTTTCCTGATTTATATCATAATAAAAGTAACACAATAACACTGAAATTTGTGTTAAAAACAGCAATTTTTTTAATACCAACTCAGAAAGGAAGCAGTGTATCTTAAATTATTTTGGTTACCCAGGCTACCGGTTCCAGACATGTCCCCTAAGTCTCAGCCTACACCCTGTGACCAGCGTAAAGACCTCTGCCTGCGCAGGACAGGTGAGACACCTCTGGTTGTTTTTTTTCTGTGATGAGGGTTCCCACCCCAGGGTTAAAGCTGTTAAGGTCACTGGTGATTTTCCATTTCAGGTCTGTTCTGTTGCGGTGCTCTCTGTGTAATTTGAGTTTGACTCAGAAGTCATCCTACTGCATAGCTCAGTGGGATATTTTGTTCAGTGTGATTCTTTTCAGTGTCTCAGCAAACTGTCATTACATGACATATTCTGGACTAGAGAATGAGAAAGCGAGGAAGAAAATGAATGTACACAGGGGTGTCCTTACCAGCGAGACGAAGGAAACTCATTAAGCACCAGGCCTGCAGGGCCAGAGAGAGACCGAACGGTCATAAAAACAACAGCGAGACACAAAGACCAAAGCAGTTACATAACTTTAGAGAAGGTATTTGTAAAATGAACCGTGTGAGAGTCCAGTGGCATGTCCCTCGCCATGTGAATGAGAGTGGGAGTGGTTTTGTCTTCCTGTACATCTCTGCGAGTGCACGAACATTATTTATTTGTGTTGCCCTAGAACCCTTCGGTGCCAGCACACACACACACATACACACCCTCCAGTGCTTTTTTTGGCTCTGCGACAACACAAAGCTGCCTTTTATCTGCACTGAACCAGTCACTGATTGATTGTTTTGTTTGGGCTTATTGGAGCCTGACCAATGTAAACATGGGAGTTTTTTATGTTATTGACCAGGGCTGTGGTATTTGTTTGGTTCAGCTGTGCTGTAGATTGCTGTAACTTGGTTTTGTTACGGAAATTGAGTGCGTCCTTGTAGTATGTGCATTGCTGTGTGAAAGCATTGTTGTTGGTGTAAACGTAGTATAAGTCTGTTTATTATTAATATCTGTGCATTTGAAAGCTCAGGGTCTTTACTGTCTTTGATACCTTCGGGATTAGTATATCCGTGTCTGTATCTGTGCTTCGTCACTTATTTATGTGTGTATATTGTGTGTGTGTGTGTGTGTGTGTGTGTGTGTGTGTGTGTGTGTGTGTGTGTGTGTGTGTGTGTATGCAGTGTCTGAGCCCACGCTGAAGTGGAAGTTAAAGAAGCTCATCAGTACAAGGCCAAACCCGCTGCAGCGTAAGATCAGTGCTCCTCCCATGGTCAAGCACAGGACAGAAACTCTGGGTAAAGTATCTACATTTAGCTGCAACACTGTCTCGTCATCGTTTACCTACATCAAGTTTATGCTGCTATGATAAGCCATTGTTATATCTGTTACTTTGTTACATATATATTTTTATGTGTACTGTAGAGACACAGTTTGATTCATTTTTCAGTTTGATTTGTGCCTCTTTTGGTGCCGTTTGACCACATCTGTTCTGACAGTGAGCTGATGGGCGTGTCTCAATTCTGTCATCCAGACTCCTCCCCGAGCAGCAGCAGCAACCCAGCATCAGGGTGCAGCTCACCCAATGACAGCCTCAATTCGGATAATGGTCACCTCCCACTGGCTCATGAGGTGAGCCATTCCTTTATATTTTGTAGATATTCTTTCTTTAAGGGATAGTTCAGATTTTTTTAAACTGGGGTTGTTTGAGGTTCTTACCCATAGCTAATGTATTACCTACAGTTGATGGCAGTCAGCACACCCCCAATTTGGAGAAGCAGGCTGGTCTCAGACATGGAAGCTAAGCCATACTGCTGTAGATAGGGTGAGCAATGAAATGCATTTTAGCCACATAAAAAGTCCTTCAGAAAAACATCTATAATAGGTTAAGTATACACTACACTGAGTGTATTTTCACCACTTTACCTTTAGTCATACAGCCCATTCCAACGGGGAAGCTTTAAAAGCTTTAATGGCTTCAGTTCCACATCTTCACTCTTGTTGAAGCCACCAGACTTAATTAACAAAAATGGTGATTTTGGCTCGCGGAACACAGGAGCTGCAGGTATACTGCTGCCTCAATCAGTTAGTTGGTTTGTGTTATTGTGTGACTTTGATGAATCCAAACTCACCCTTTTAAACACCAAAGTCACACGGTTAATTTAAAAAAAAAAAAAAAAACATATCGAGGAGTCTGGCTTTAAAGAGAGCAATATAGCGGCCTCAGTTCTCACTTGGAAATTGCTGTCTGACAGAGAGGTAAAGCATTGAAAATACTCTGAGTATAGTGTACACTCAAATTGGTGTTTATTTTTTTAGGTGGGACTATTTTAGGTGGCAAAAATATGTTTTGTTGTTTGTTGTTGTTTGTTGTTACTTCTCGCGTTACACTCCAGCCTTCTTCTCCATACTGGGGGCATGCTGACTGACATCCACTGTAGGTAATACATTAACTATGTATAAGTACATCATAGAACCCCACTTTAAAAAATCCAAAGTATCCCTTTAATACTACACTTTAGAAAACTTTAATCTAACAAATACAATAAAGACTGTCAGGCAGAACTTCAGACTTTTGGTAGATGTATTGCAACTTCACTGAGTTAAGCTTGTCTTGTGAGCAAGTGAGGCAAGTCAGTGTGCAGTTTTTTTTATACAACCCTAAAGCTGACATAAATCATAGCATATAGCAATTCAGCAGACTGTCTTAGCCGCACCAGCACATAATGACGCACAGGTTAGGAAACACAATGCAGGGGACAATAAGTTTTCAACCTTTATGTACATCTGTTCTAACTTCACATTATGGTTTAATTCATGATATATTTCCTAGAAAACCTTTTTTTTCTTTCTTGTTTTTTTTATTGCTAAAAACATATTACTCTGGTCTGCCGGTTTTATCTCTGCTCTTTAAAGGACAACCACAAAAAGCTGAATGTTAACTGGGCATTAAATGCAGTACACTAATGGTGCCCTATGATTTAAACAGGGAGACCAGATGGCAGGTTGTACAAATACATGTTACTTGATCACTCCTCATCTAATTAAAATACTGATATACCATATACCCATTTTCTCTTCATTATATTTACCATAATTTCCCTTGCTGGTTGGCTTGCAGATAATTTCTTTAATGAATATCTCTGTCTGATTCAGGCACAGAGGTTGCTGGCCCATTTTAGCTCCTCTCCCAACCCCACTGCCATGCCCAACATCACTGCTGGACTTCCTGCTCAGGTTAGCAAAACTACTGTCTAGGGTTCCCTTCATAATCAATATATAAACTGTTGATGTTTTATTTCACAAAAAATACAGACCCCATGGAGATGTACTCAATCTATGAATACATGTGTATGTCAGGCTTAATGTCTAAAATAGCGCCTGCACACTTGGTACACTTATAGAACAATGTGGTGTCTTCAGGGTTTCACTTCCCTCTTGATCTCAGTGGTGCTTTCATATCTTGTCAGTCAGTCATGTGGTAGTTTAGTCACTGGATGACAATGCGAACATGTTGGTTGATGAGTTTATCTCTACTGTACATTGCAAACAGCCCATGAAGCCCTCGCTGTATGCACTGACACTCCATTTTGCTCATTTGTGTTAAGCTGCAACCATGACAAGGGCCTCCCTAATTCCTACTGACCTTTCTGGCGTTTGTGACCATCATGTCTCCTCTTATCACCTCTCTCTGCAGGCTGACCTGCGGGTAGCGAGGCCATTGGCAGTATCTGCTCTGCATCAGGTCTACCTGCCTCTGGAAGAAAGCAGTCCAGCTCTGGCTCAGTCCTTGCAGCCTGTGCTCATACTGGAACCACACACTGGACTGGTGCACTCCCAACTTGTCTCTCGTGAGTTTTATAACAATGAATGTGTTGTACAGCAGAAACAGAAATACCTTAATATGTACACGTACAGAAAACAAGCATCTAGACATGCAAGTGACAACACAAAACAAAGATGTGTAGAAAAGGTTTATACATTCTACCTGCGATTAAAGGTCTGACTTCTCTCCAGTCGGTGGATAGTGGGATTCATAACAAATGACACATGTAGCTGGATGGCTGCCCTACCTTTGCGTCAGCCATGACAATTCCAAGCAATCAACAATTTGCATACCAATGGCTTGTGTCACTTTGGGGTTATTTCAAAATCCACCATTCAAGCTGACTCGTTCATGCAAGACATCTTAGTTAACCATTATGATAAGCTGGCACCACCACTAGAGGAGGATTGGGAAGCCTGTTGCCTCCTCTTTTTTGGTGTACCATCCAGAAAAACCTTAAAAAATCCAAGTTGCTCTGTTCAAAGGTGTGTCACTGAATGTTGTCTCGCCTCAGTCTCAGCAGCAGTCTTCTGGATGTCGCCATCAGGTTTAGGGAGGAACATGTTTCTTTATCTGATTATATTTGGCAAATATTTTATTTTTTCTTTCTTTCAGAAGAAACAACTATATTTTCTGTGTATTTAGACAACTACAATGTTGCAGATATATTACATTTAATTTTTAATTATTGACTTTGCAAAAATTTTAGTCCAATGCAACATATAAATGAGGTACAACCCAAGCCACAGTCAATCAAAGAGATAGCTTCCAATTTTATTTAGGATGATGTCATAAATGCCTTACTGAGTGAAGATCATGTGGAAAAACATTGAATTCCAGGACCTTGCTGTTTATGATTTACATGTCCAGAGCAGCTTGTGAGTTACTTGAAACATGACAACTGACGTGTTCTCATTTACCATAAAAGAATTCCAGATATCATCCAGTTGAAGAGGGATACAAAATTAACATTGTCTTTAAACCCCTGAGCTTCTTTGCCCCAGTGACAGGGCTGCTTTTCAGAGAACTCGTCTCTCAAGGTGCTAAATGGACACACCTCTCCCCACAGAGAAACTCATATAGTAACAAAGATAGCAGGAGACCCTGCAGAAGCAGCTCAATAGGCAAAACATTCTTTGCTTCAGATTCACTTAAAAAGGCATAAAACTTTGAACTGGAATTAAACTCAACTCAACTAAACTCAAACTGTTTACTGACGTTAAATTTAGTCTAGGTACACGGGAACTGGTGGGGAGTGTGGTGTGGGACTCTATTGTGAAGTGTAAGCTTTTATTTTGTTGTCTGTAATCAGGAGGTTATGTAATTCATGCAGGAAGTTTTTCACCTTGTTTGTTTTTTCACATATTTTGAGATTGGGCAGTATATAGCTACCCTTCTTCAGTTTCCTTCTTCTGCCAATGGCAGTGAGTAGATTTTGTTTATTAACATGATGATTAAAATTTGATGGATATATTGCAATACGATATATGCATTTGTGATGGTATGTTCAGTTGCTTACCTGTACCTGTAAGAGAAGCACAGACCAAATTAATGTTCACATATTTTCTGTTGCTTATACATGACATTTGAATGACAAAAATAATCTTCTGCAGGCTCACCTGTCGTTTCAGTACTGCCAGTCAGAACAAAAAAGCATGTATATTAACCATTAACAGCACTCATAAGTGGCCTTTTTCACAGCAGACATTCCTACTTGTTTTTGCAGGAAAAGCAGAGGTGGAACTAATAATGTCAACAACTTCTGCATACCCTTTAGGTGTGCAAGTTCAGTAAAGTAAAGTAACAACTGCACTCCTCCTGCTAAAATATTTCAAAATGTGCAGCAGAAATGGTCTATTTGTTTTAAATCCAAAACTGCAGGAACACTGATGTCTACTGCTACATTTCTTTTACCTGACTGTGATAATATAAATGGCAAAAGGGTGTCCTCTACTGGACTTTTGACAGTGATGCAGCTTCACAAACAATACAGAAATGCACTGTAAATTCAAATATCATCAATACAAATTTTCCTTTGTATTATTATTAAGAACATGAATACATGTTCTGTATTCATGTTCTAAATAAATAAATATTGGAGTTAAACATGAATAGTTCATCTAGATGATCATAATGTCACTGTCAGCTTTACTTTCCTCCTACCCATTTACCTGTATTTTCTTTTTTTTTCCAACTCCTTTTTTTTGTTATGTTTTATGCCCCATCCATTGTGCTTCCACGTGTACCCCTCTGCTTTCTCTTATTCTGTCTGCCCCATATTTATTTGCAATCTTTTAATCTCATTCTGTCTCTCCTCCTGTCTGCAGTTCACGGTTTGAGCTCCATTCCTCTGCAGCAGCAGCCTCGCCTGTCCTCCCCCACCAGAAGGGAAGGCGTTGTTACCTTGCCCTCCCACAGGCCCTTGGAGCGTACACGCTCAGAGCCTCCGCCCTACAGCCACTCACCTCTTTCTCTGATTGCCAGCCAGCACCCACTCAACCAGCACCAGCTGCCACAGCAATTCCCCAAGAGCGGACTGGAGAGGTTCAAGCAGAATGCACACCTGAGCAAGGTGAGAGGAGGCAGGCATGGACACAAGCATGTCACACACAAATAAACTAATACTGATAGCAGTAAATCTTAATAGGGTTTATTCTGTAGCATCTTTGTGTGGACTTGTGCTCAGATTTTCCTTAAGAAAAGGTTTCCTTTAAATTTGACTAAATACAAATCAAATCAAAACTAAATGATTTATTATCAGTTGTATACAGGTGTGTGTTACTTGTTTACTTGTTTACACTGTAAAACCTATACCTTATATCAGTTGACATGCAAGTCCATTGAGAAGCCTTGTCTGAAACAGATCCCATCAGAGGACATGGACCTGGAAGAGACTGGATCTGGATCAGGTTCGGGGCCTGGGTCCATATGCGATTCAGAACCTGGCTCGATGTGTGAGGAAGTATACCGCAGGAGACAGAGCACTGCAAGCACAGACTCAGTTTACGACACAGAGTCAACTACCTCCTCACGCGACAGCTTGATCGAGCCCTCACATCTACTTAGTCAGGTACTGATATGAACTCATTAAAAGAAAATTGCATTCATGCTTTAATGTTGTTTTTTTGCTAGAGATAAAAGTATATTGACACTAACTCTCTGCTAATGAATTTCGCATTTTATGAATAATTATGTTTGTTGCCCCTTGATGGTACTGATGAGGATCAGTTAACAGGTGTATGTTAGCATTCCAATGAAGCTTGTACAGCTCTACAATAATGTTTGCAGAACTTTGCAGAAGTATGTTTAGTTCATGTAACCAATAACAAAGAACAAACAGGTAGTAATAGTTTAAAAATTGCATTCTTAGTGCTTTTGTACATAAATGTACTTGTTGGAAGCATGTTATGACATCAGAGGGCGCTGTAGCTTCATTTATACAAGATGAATGGAGAAAGAGTTAAAGTACTGTGGAAGCATGCTTGGCAGGGCTGTATTTTCTTTATCAGTTGCTTGTTCTAGACACGCAGCATTCAATTGACCAGATAATGAGTAGTTGCAATGTACTGGAGAGAGGCATTTCACTAATGAGTATGTGGAGGTTTACTCCAGTTAGTCTTTGCCATGCTCTGCTGCTGCTGCTGCAGCAGCTGCAGTTAAATGCTCCTTCATTCCTTTTTCTCCTTTTCACCCACCACCCTGGGAACCACAGAGGCAGGTGATCCTTAGATCAGGTGTCCAGCTGGACCCCCTGGGTGTGCCTTTAATTTGGCCTCATCAGCCTCTGGTTCGGACTCAGTCCTCCCCAGCCTCCACTTCTCTGCCTCCTCCACATCCACCCACAACCCTGCCTTCCCTGTCACTGTCCAGCCCCACAGCAGACATCCAGTTACGTTTCACCACAGGTGAGGGACACTTTCTAAAGGAAAAAATGTGAAAAAGAAGCCACGAATCCCATTAGCTGGTGACATATTTTGGGTACTATTCATATACAATATCATCATGAAATACTAAGGAAAGAAAATAAGATTAAGAGATGATGATGATTATGGTGTGTGTGTGTGTGTGTGTGTGTGTGTGTGTGTGTGTGTGTGTGTGTGTGTGTGTGTGTGTGTGTGTGTGTGTGTGTGTGTGTGTGTGTGTGCGTGCGTGCGTGCGTGCTGTGGCGTGTGTGTCTGTCTGTCTCTCTGTCTGTCTGTCTGTCTGTCTAGGTCTGGTTTATGACGCTCAGATGCAGAAACACCAATGTACCTGTGGGGATAACAGCCGCCATCCTGAGCATGCAGGCAGGGTCCAGAGTATCTGGTCCAGGCTGCATGAAAGGGGCCTAAGGAACCAGTGTGAGGTATGAGCTGCACTCTCTCTCTCTCTCTCTCTCTCTCTCTCTCTCTCTCTCTCTCTCTCTCTCTCTCTCTACAGATCCATAACTTCACAGGCAATATTATATGGAGTATATGTATATTTTTGTCTGTTTGTGTGTGTATGTAGCGTATCCGCAGTAGGAAGGCCACTCTAGAAGAGCTGCAGTCAGTCCATTCAGAGAAACATGTGCTTCTGTTCGGCACCAACCCGCTCAACCGCCTCAAGCTGGACAACCGCAAGCTGGCTGGTAATATCAATGTTAATAATAAATAATAATAATTTAAAAATATAGTAATGTTAGAATGATAATAGATATAATTATACATGACATTTGAATGACAAAAATAATCTTCTGCAGGAATCTTATCGCAACAGATGTTTGTGATGTTACCTTGTGGAGGCGTTGGGGTGAGTGCAACATACGCACACATGTACGCGCGCGCACCCACCCACACACACACACACACACACACACACACACACACACACACACAAACATGCGTACACACATCGGAGAACCCTTAAAAAACACAAGTCATGTGGGAATCTTTCCACTTATCTAATTGCGTACAGCAAACATTACATGGCTGATTATGCCTCATTACGCAGTTAAGCTAATAATAGTACAAATTGCTAATGCTATTGTTTTTGGCAAAGACAACTTTGAAACCCAATCAGAAATCAAAGGCTGTAAAATCGTGAGATGTGGGAGAGAGAAGAAGAAGGGGAAAAAAGAGGGTACACATAGAGACTGTTGCTTGGAGGGGTGCGTGTCAGTGAAACTGGCTTTTTTTTTTTTAGAGGGAATGGGTGTGGGCAAACAGGGAATGAGAATACAGAAGAGGAAAAAGAAGATAAATTGCGAAGGTAGGAGAGCAGAATAGATTACGTAAAAGATGTTTTCTCCTCTTATGTAGCAAAACACGGATAATAATGCCCACAGGAAACTGTTGTGAAGCACAATGAGAAGAGAGGAGACAGATAAGAGAGGAGGAGAGAACATAGGAGAAGAAAAAGGGGGCTGGGTGTTAGTTGATAAGACGACTGATCTTCCTGGATTTCCGGACCTTGGCTGCTCTGGTGAAGAGGGGTGATTGGAACAAGATGGCAAACTCTGTGATAAAAGAAATTCCTCTGATTTCATTGTTCCACCACGGCACACCACCAATTTGAGTTTTGAAACATGGAGTAACACTGAAACACAAGACGGGTTTTATATGGAGAATAGATGCAACAAAGGGAAAGTGGATATGGGGAAAAAAGGCGGTCTCAGCAATGGTTAGTATCCACTGAAGTTAAAGGTTTCGCCATCACACATTTTTGTCGATAGACTACAAGAATGCACTGCACTATAAGAATAATGATTCATGACATTTATACTTTCAAAATAAAGGAATTTCAGGCAAAAGTAAACTTAAGTTAGTTTGACGAATGTAAATCATCATAGACAGAACTACCAATAGCTGACTTCTTATCGGCTGATAGCAGCTGCTGACTGACAATTTCCAGTGTGACTGTCAGGTAGAATTCTGCAAACTGTCCCAACTGGATGTCAGTAAATCTTGGTGAATCAGTCGAGACCAAGTCAAGTTTTGATTGAACTAACTAAAAAAAGAAAGAAAGAATTTTTTACACTGTTTTTTTATTGCATCTGCATGCAAATAATGAGTAGTTGTCTGACTTCTGAACAGTCTTCATGTGTCTCATCACTTTTGTACTGACAGGTAGACATTGATACAGTCTGGAATGAACTTCACACATCAGCAGCTTCCCGTATCGCTGCGGGATGTGTCACAGACCTAGCACTGAAGGTGGCCCAAGGAGAGCTGAAGGTGTGTCTTTAATGTCAAAACTGTATCAGTAAATACCGTGTGTTTTGTCAGGAATTTCAAAGCTGCAGTGTAAGAGGTTGTGATGCCAACTAACATTATATACAATACAGAATTGCTTCAGTGCTTCCCCTCCTGTGAATTGCTGTTGTCCGCAATTAAAATAGATGTAAGGTATATAATTTAGCCAGATGTAAGCTTGAAGATATGACCTGTGATGATTGACCCCTGAAAGCAGAAAGGTGTTAAAGTTTTTGCTTTCTTCTCACAGAATGGCTTTGCAGTGGTGAGGCCTCCTGGACACCATGCAGCCCACTCCTCCCCTCTGTAAGTACAGCAGCATACACACGCACACGTGCCAGCACACACACACACACACACATACACACCTGCATACCAGGAGCCAGGAGGTCTCTACAAAGTGTTTCAAAGGATTTATTACAGATCAGCTACACTTCTGAGTGTGAGAGAGAGAGCAAGCCTATGTCTCTCGATCTTAATGTGTGTGTGAGTTTGTGTGATGTGTGCTACCTGACTGATGCCGGAGGCAGTCTACCTCCTCCACTCGGTTTCTTTTAAAGTTTCAAGACAGAGCAAAGCACCTCAAAAGAAACTGCATGTGTGTTTGCGCTGCACTGTATGTGTGTGTATTCGTGTGCATGGATTTGTGTCAGTCTTTGATTGGAGGCATTAGCCAAGTAACCACATTCAGCTGGGGCTGTGTGTGTGCTCAGCAGTGCTTGTCTCTGGTTATTTATGGGATGATAATGACTTTTGTTGATGAGCAGATTTGGACAGCATATATATGATATAACCCCCCCCCCCCCACACACACACACACACACACAAAGGCACTCGTGCTGAGTTTACGACTCGTGCTGACACTGCCACTTCCAACATTCCTCCATTGTTTTTCATACATCAACACTTTTTCTTTGCATACCTTTACTGAAGACAGCGAGAGTTGAGGCAGCTGCTGTGCCAAGTTGTGAGTTCATTTCTCTGAAATCATCTCACACGTCCCGCTGCAATTCACACTATGTTATCATTTGGAATGTGAAGTGAATTTTACGATAAGCTTAGTTTTGTGTTTGTCTAAAAATGTGTGGGTTGTGCGTTTCTCAGGAGTGCAAGATTTCAGACTCAGCATAATGTTCTAATATGAAAAGTCATTTTTGTTTGTCAGCACTGGAAGATGAAATACAACTTGAAATGAAACATCCTCATTTCTTCAGTATTTGCAGTAAATGTTTGCCTGGCAGGAGTTTCCCTTTGTGACTTGTACATTAGAGTGCTATGATTTTCAGAACCTGGACTTAGTAGTCACCACATGACACCGTACAATTGGAGACATGTCTTAGAGGTTCCTAAGGTCCATACGGTGATTCTATGCTATTAATTTGCTGAAGATGTCCTGATAAAAACATGTGGCTGCCTCCCTTCCTGTCTGTTTGTCCACAGGGGCTTCTGTTTCTTCAACTCTGTGGCCATCGCTGCCAAGCAGCTCCAACACAAACTCAATGTCAGCAAGATCCTCATCGTGGACTGGGTGAGGATCAACCGCAGGATCAGCATCACTGGTCCCCACATGGATAGGAATAAACAGACAAAAACACACACGCACCAGCACACAAATGTATCGTGGGTACGAAAAAGGTACCAGAACAGAAGCAGAGCAGCTCTCCACAGTAGCACTCCCATTTATCATTTATTTCATTAAGGCACTGTTATCTCTGGTCTCCATGTGACATGTCACGCATGCTCAGAGTAGACACAAAGTCGCACACAATCTTATGAACACACAGTCACACACGTGCAGATATTGATCCACAGCCAGGTAGTCAAGTCTGTTCACCATGTGTGTGTATATGAGGCTGTACCATGTCTCTACACACACACATTGCTCTCTGACATATTACGGCATCAAACACTAATTACCACTTGCTTCATCAGAAAGATTTTAAGATTAAAACACACCAACAGGGAAAAGCCTTGTAGGTTTAACAGACTCTGCTCTGCATTGGGGTGATATATTTTGTGAACACTGTAATAAAAGAATAAATAGTGACGTTGCTTTTTGTGACTTGTGATACTTAAAGCAAATATGCTAATCCATTGAGATTTTAATTGTATTTTTATCATGTGTGAAATACCTGTGTTGGTAGCTTCCTAACCTGTCATCTAATCATTGTTTAGGATGTTCACCATGGCAACGGCACCCAGGAAGCCTTCTACAATGACCCCAATGTGCTGTACATCTCTCTACATCGCTACGACAATGGCAACTTCTTTCCTGGTAGTGGACATCCCAGCGAGGCAAGTAGTCTTCCACAGCGCTGTTGTGTTGTTCCTCTTTGTTTGTGTTACTATGGTGATGGCTAGTTGTTTGTGTGTGTTTTTGTTCCTCTGCATGTACCTGAATCCTTGTGAAAACAGTAGAACAAAAGAATCACACATGAGAAACATTTAGGACACAAGTTCTCATTGTAGAGGTGATGAGCTTAGTGAATTCTTTTACTGCGACTCCTTATAATAATACAACCCATGTGAGGATGGTACGTTGGCAAAGAAATAATTGGTAATTAAGTGATCCCACTGGGACATTAGGGTGCTCAAAACCCTTGTGTTTGGCACATACTTGTCAAAACAGTAAGAATGATTGTCACAATATATCCCGGAATAATATGCATTATATAAAGCCTGAATTATAATTTGAATTTGGTTGTGATGATGGATCAGAGTCTGAACTGCACAGGAAAAAAAATGGGACAGGTTATATGTTATCTTGCAGTGTGCAGGGGTTTAAGATCAAAGGATCTTTGCTATGAATGGGCCTCAAACCAGCCAGATCAAACATATTTTACTTATACCACTGGAACTGAAGAAATGTGGTCCCATAATTTTGGCTGCTTACAATATAAAACCAAACACAAAGTGCTTGTCTTTGATTTTAATTGTTTAGAATTTCTGTTATAGTTTTCCAGCTCAACATAAAATACTCATATTGGCTTGTTTGCTTTTGTCCATTGTCATTTTGCAGCTTTTTGACTTCTTCAATCTTAAATTTCCAAATGCTACAAATGTGTTTATCCGGAGAACTCACCATAAGCCCACGCACTTTGATTCTGTGTATCTACTGTAGGTTTCATTTCCCTAGTTCAAGTTTATTTTAGGATCGTCAAGTCTTAAGATGTAAAAACTTTACAACAGGATGTGTACAGTCGGATTGCATGCCTATGTTTGCATACAGGAAATTGAGATGCCTATGAATTCTGCATGCGGTCTTACCAGAAACCAAGTGTGATGACTATCCCCAGTCGGATGAATTGACCCCAACCCACGGTGGCATTCACAACCCATTCAGTCCCTCCACATCCCCGCCTTTCGCTCTCCCATCCTCCCCCACAATAATGAGGATAAAATAGTCAATGTTTTCCCATAAAATCCCCCAATGAGGGACGGTACATAAAACGCTCTGCTGGCTTGGATGTGGCTTTGCCTTAAGTGGCCCCTCAACCTCTGTTGAGCTGTGTGGTAAACCTCTGGAGTCTAGCTGTCCCCCGTGTAGGTATATAACCCACCATGGGGTAGTGGTGTGATGTCATAGCCATAACAGAGAGTGCCGAGTACCACACAGAAACCAGTGACTGCCTAATCCAGTCCAGCAACTCTTGAAACATGAAAGAGAGAAAGAGGACAGAGAGGAGCACAAGAGACTTGGAGCAATAGCAGGAATTGTGTGTGTGTGTGTGTGTGTGTGCATGTGTGTGTGTGTGTGTGTGTGTGTGCATGTGTGTGTGTGTGTGTGTGTGCGTGGCTGTAGATGTGTGTGTCCATGTGCATGTGCGTGTGCATGTGGGTACATTACCAGTTGGCAGAGGACAGGAGGCCTCATGTGTTTTTAGTTTGCCCTGTGAACATCCCGTCCACTGAGAGAAGAATGGAGACAGACGCTCTGCGATGCTCATCAGCATTCTTTCAAACATCCTCTCACACCCATACACACTCATTTCTACACACACACACACACACACACACACACACACACACACACATACGCACACAAAGGAAATTACCACGCCTTGCTGCCAAGAGTGTGTCAATCAACCTCCTCATTCTGCCCTCAAACTGACACATTGACTGATGGTGAAGGGCTTTGAGAACAGCTAAATGGCTTCTAGCAGGACTACAAAGAGAAAGGCAGGAATCTTTAAACCTTCTTTCCAAGACCCGGGCCTCAGTTCACTCTCTGCCCCCAAAATATGAGGTCAAAGTGAGAGAACGTCCATCGGCTCCGCCTGGCATTTTGGGAGTGCACGTCAATCTCAATACAGCAAATGAAATCCACTAAAATCATTTACAGTGCGTCATAAAATGTAAATAAATAGTGTAGAGTAATATACCATGCATGTTTTATTTGACATGTCATACATACCGAACCTACTAAATTCCATGTGCACTGTGCAAAGCGTACAGTCGTTCCAGTTAAATACAAATAATGTATTTTTAATTTATAAATAGAACATTTTACAGCATAAAGAATGTGATTCTAAGGCAGCAGTTTCCAAATGTGCACTATTTCCCAGTATAGCTATAACCTAGCTTGGGAATCATAAACGGGTGTAGCTCTCTTGTGGCTCAGAATGATTTATAGGGCCATTTGACAAATTGTATCAAAATCAAAATGGAGGGACAGGGGTGTTGAATTAATAGCCATGCGTCTTTCATTTAGGAATCATAATCACTCCCTTGTGTTGCCTTAAAGAGATTCAGTCACTTTTCCTCGATTGGTGCAATGCAAGGTTTTGGAACAGCCGCACTTGTTTTGTGAACATTTGACACAAATCTGTCATCGTCACGCAGTTTCTCAACTTTCGCTGGGACTCATTACTTTTTTTTTGACATTCACAGAGATGCTCTCTCTCTCTTAGTCTCACTCTCTCTTCTGTCTCACTCTGTTGTCCCATCCAGGTGGGTGCAGGTGCAGGCGAAGGCTTCAATGTGAATGTGGGATGGACGGGAGGTTTGAACCCTCCCATGGGTGATGCAGAGTACCTGGCTGCATTCAGGTAAAGAACGTGTCTCATTTAGCCACATATTGCTTTCTGTAGTATTCTGCAGTTTGTCATCTAGAAACAAGGGTCCATTCTGGAGTTTTTGCATGTTCAAGCCCATTTGCTAAAGAATTGATTTACTTTATACATTAGTCTGTTGACCATTCACAAAAGCATAATATAGTTTTTATATTGGTGAGTATGCTTTCCTACCTTTTAAGCTTAAGTCTGTCAATCAAATGAGTTGCATCATTGTCAGGGTTGTTACATCACCTCAGGTATGCTGTCAGTGAAATACTGAAATGTTAGCATGCTGGTTAAGCCAATAATAACACCAGGTACAGCATGGGAGAAAACAGCCAGATCAAATAAAAGCAGAAAGCATTTCAGTTTCATGAAGAAAAGGAAAGTGTTTTTTTTTCAGCAATTAGAATAAAAGGTGTATGTGCCAGGAGGACAAACAATAAGCCACTATAATCTCTCCTACTTGTTGAAGCCCACTGAAATTCACACCTGTGAGACACACTTTTGAGCGTATTATCGCGCAATTATACTGTAATGTTGGAAGTTGTCGATTGCGATGGATTATCTATAATAAGCATTATTACAGAGTTCCATTTACCTTGTTAGTTTGAGGTTGGTGTTGGGAATGACATCACACCCAAGTTGACAGCATTTCAGTACAACTTAGTTGGAAAACTAAGATGTTGTAACCCTAGACTGTAAATTAAGATGGACGACATGTCTGAACGTATTCCCACTGTACAAAAATGAAGCCAAATATTCCGGATACAGCCATTGCCATCGCAGGTGACTTCATTTGAAGTCAGAGTCTATGCAGTAGTTATTTTCACAGAATCGAGTTCTTGTTCATACACCTGTCCAACCAAGCACAAGCAGTGCCATTTATCACGAGCACACTGTTTGGTGTCAATAATTTCATCAAACCCCCTTTTTATAGCATCAAATAATTAATTAAAACCTACCTTGTCAGAAGATGAACACTTGAACAAACATAAGGGTGATAAAAACTACCTTAAATGACAGAAATCATCATTATACCAACTAAAATACATCAAAAGATTTAGTTTTTAGTTTGGCCCATGTCCCATCAGTTAACATGGTGTCAAGTCATCTGTCTTATACACTGTCCATGGTTGTAACCAATACCAGTTTAGCCAGGTTAGCCATTTTCAACAAGACCAGTCAATAGCAATGCATTACGCTGTATTTTGACCAAACAAACATCGTAGCTACCTTCCAAAGAAGTCGTGTGGACTGAGTGTACGACTGTTTAATGAGACACAAATAAGACAGAAGTGCTAATATACAAAAGCTTAAAGCTTGGGAATCATAAATGGGTATAGTTTATTGCAGCTTTCGCCACTGTTGATGTGCAGCCATATTGAATTTTGAGGTTGGTGAGTTGAAAATCCGACTTCCAGGGAAGTTCTACTTGACATTTCTGATTGGGAAGTCGATAATTCCAGCTTCCCAGAGGAAATGGAGCGCACCATATCTGAAGCATGTTTCATATCTGATTCCTGATTTCCTCTGAACAACAGTTAGCAGTAGTCAGTGTCTACACACTAGAGTATACACACACAGTATTAAATGGACAAAACATTGATATGGTTTATGCAATGATATTAGCCAGAACTCTCCATTGATAGTTGAGCTGAAAACAAAAGAAAACACAGATGTGTTAGTGACACTCATCTTCATTCTCACCACAATTTTCATTTCATTCAAGCCATTTTTGCTGAATGAATATGCTTTGGTTCTGCTCTACATTGTTACAAACTCTGTCAGCAACATTGGCTCGCCACCAGATGATTAAACATTATGTGAGCTCTACACAGTTGAGCTTGCAGCAGACACAGTGGGTGGGCCCCTCGTCAAAGGAAAGATGCTAATGAGCTCACCCATACTGGTAAAAAAAAAATCCATAGAGCCAATAGGCAGGCTCGGAAACACTAAGTCCAGTGTTTACTGGAGCTCTGGATGCTAATTAAGAAACAACTGGTCTTTTCCTGAGCAGGCGTCTGGTTTTGGTATTTTTCATCCAGTTTGGGAAATGGCAAGTGTTTTCATGTGTAAAACTTCCTCAGTTAACCACACTGTAGTACTGTACCGTATTGTGTGTTACCCCTAGAAAACTTTGCCTGGTATCAAAGCTCTGCGGAGAAGGAGTGTCCTGGTGGTCCAGCGGTTTGACGCACATACCATGAAGCTGTGATGTCCGGGATGCATATCCGGCCAAAGACCTTTGTTGCGTGTCAGCATCGGGAACAACCGCATATTTACTGCCACTGACAGCTATCTAATTAAGGCAAAAGATTCCACAATAATAGCAAAAATGTTATTTGGATTTACAAAACTGCACACAAGATTTTGAAGAAACAAAATACATGAAGCGGCACAGGAGGGATTTTTTTTGTAAAAAAACACACGCTACAAACATTTTTTAAGGGATTTTGCCACCATTCTGTGGATGAACTGGTGCAAATAAATGCATAACAGGCTATGCAGACAAAATTTAATGCTTCATGAATTCATGTTTACGCAATTAAGTGTCTAGTCTGGTGCCAGTTCTTTAATTCAATTTGAAATACATGATTTAGACGATGGGATGTTCCAGACTCTGTGTGTGTTTTTCTTCAGGACGGAACAGAAAAGTCGCGGTTGTTGATGATGTGTGTCTCTGTTTTTTTGGGTGTATGTTAGTGACAGGGGAAATATTGTGGTCAAGAGTGGCGGTGGGACTTCAGTACAATCAAGAGAAAGCTCAGCTGCGTGGCGATTGAGTGTCATGACGTAGTGTGTGTGTATGTGTGGAGGATTACCAAGGTGGTTAGAATTTAAGGTCAGGTTAATCACCGGTAGCACAGCAAACACACGCATAACTTCCAGTTTCAAAGGAAGAACAAGAGGAGGTATATATTTTCGACTTGTATATCACATGTATGTGCATGCTCGTAGATTCATGTGCATTTCTAGGTGGCTACCGACGAATTACAAACTACGGAGAGGAGAGCAGAAGAGAGGAGAAGAAGTGGGGGGTGCATTGTTAGGGAATCCAAAGGCGGCGTAATTAGGCCCAATGGATCCCAGATGGCTGGCTGTCAGTGACGTGAGAAGAGGGACGAGCTCCTAATAGGAACCAGACGCACACAAACGCCTTTGAACTGCCGCTGAGAGAGGGAGAGAGAGAGAAAGAGAGAGAATGAAACGCGGCATGGGCCGTGCGCTCTTGCTAAATAACTGGCAGCGGGAGACGAGAGGAAGTGAAGAGGAGAGCATAGAGGCGAGGAAAGTGGTCTCCCCTGAGTAGACCGTACAGTATGTGGGCGTCCCAGTCCAGATATGTCAAGGGTCTCATTTTTATCTGCTTGTGTCACCCCACAAAAACGTTTCAGTTTTTTGCCACCTGCCTAAATTTGCTTCGCTCTGACTGTTTTTTGATCTTTATATATCCAGGAGAGCGCTCATGCTTCTTTTTTTTCCAGCAGACGTGCTCTGCTTCACATTTAAACAGTTGCACACATTCACACCTGGGAGCTACCCCACCTTCTAGTGTTGGCCACTTACCAGGAGTGGATTGAGAACAGAGATCAAACTCTTGGAACATGGCCTCTGATAATTTATCTTTCATAATTTTCAAATGGACGGAGTTCACAATGAGGTAAATGTTTGCAGTTAACAATCCAGAAAAAAAAGGCTTTTATTGTTCAAGTGTTCCAGTTGCACATCAATCACCTCAACCATGCAGTGATTTCAGTTTTTTTTTTTAAAACTTTACAGGCACCTTAAAATTCTGTTTATTACAATAACTAATCCGTTACAGATTATTCTGATATTAAATCAATCTTTCAATGACTTCCTCTTTGTCATTATTGTATTTTATTCACTGTTCCAACTTCTCTGTTTTTCACAAATTATGAATACCTGTTGAAAACAGGATTTATTAAATGTATTATATAATTTCCGCCAGGCCACAGGCGTTGAATGAATGTTACATACGATACAGTATTTGGTTCACAGCATGTAGTTTCCTCTCTTCCTCCTCAGAGCTGTGGTGATGCCCATTGCCCACGAGTTCTCCCCTGATGTGGTGCTGGTGTCTGCTGGCTTTGATGCTGTCGAAGGACATTTGTCATCACTGGGAGGCTACAAGGTCACAGCCAAGTGTAAGCCTCAGTCAGCCGCTCATTCACAGACAACACACATTCACATTAACACACTCTTTCACACAGACACAGATACAGAGGTGAATCATCACACAAAGTGCAGTCTGAAATCCATCCTACTTATTTATACATATCTATAATGACTTCTCTGGCGTTTTTTCCCCCCCTTGGTGTAGAGTTGTCTTCCTGCAATTAAAGTTAATATCCTTATTGTTATTGCAGGATGTGATATCAGACATTAGCATCAGGTGAGAAGCACCTTGTAATGCCGGAAGTTTGATCAAAAAACCCCAAATTTCCTGAATGCAACATTGTAAGGGAAATGAAAGTTAGTTTGTGCAATGATTTTGAGAAAAAACATTCAGGAGCTACTATTTCTTTTTATATAATATGTAAATTCATAAATGTAAATGTGGAAGACATGGGCTCTGATCTGAATAGAACTGAATGCCATCTACAATGCAGGGAGAAGCATTCAATTCAAAGCTGGCATGGAAAATGACCCAAATTTTCGCTGAAGGGATCTTTTTAACCTACAGTTGGTAACTTTCATAAAAATAACTATACTGTCAATGTATTCTGACAGAAGTACATAAAACAGGCAGTCTGTAAACGAAAATCATGGAAAACGACCAATCAGAGCCAAGGAGTCTCTAGCGCAGATGTCAATCAAGTCATTCAGTGCTAGTGTACTGCAGTCAAAATATGAATCAAGATTCTGTTACTGCACCTCAAATGTTTTCAGAAACATATTTCAGTGCAATATTTAACTGTAAAATGAGAAAGTTGGTTCGGCTGGTTGACGGTGCTTCATGTTGTTTCAGCTATTTCCAACATGGAGACCACATCACAAACTGTATCATTTTACAGCTGAACAGGACAAACAGAATGACAGCTTCGTTTGAGACTACTCAGCTCTGATTGGTTGTTTTAGTTCATGTGCACTGGATTCTTGCAAATGCCATTAGAAGCACTACAAGGAGGCAGATGAATAAGATTTTTCACAGATTATCTGCCTCATGTCCTGTAGTGACAATTTCAGCGAATATACATTTATATATATTTAAAAAGATATATATTTTTATAGGCGTTACCAACTGCAGCTTTAATTGTGATAATCAATATACAGGGCAAAATCGCTGACCAGTACTCTGTCTAATAATCTATGTTCTATTCCAGGTTTTGGCTTCCTGACCCGTCAGCTGATGTCACTGGCTGGGGGCCGGGTGGTCCTGGCTCTGGAGGGGGGACACGACCTTAAGGCCATCTGTGATGCCTCTGAAGCCTGCGTCAGCGCTTTGCTGGGCATGGAGGTGAGATGTGTGTGTGTGCTTACAGTACATGTGTGTTTCTTTTATATATACACAGTATGTTTCATCCTCTAACCACTCACTCTGTGTCCCAGGTGGAGCCTCTGTCCCAGTCTGTGTTGGACCAGAAGCCCTGTGAAAATGCCGTCCAGTCGCTAAAGAGAGTCATCCATGTTCAGGGTGAGAACTCACATAACACAACCAGAGCCCTCAGCAACACGTCACTCAGAGAGTTAGCAGCACTGTGAAAAATAAATGAACACACATTTTCTGTTGTGATTAATCGTGGGTGCGTCGACAAAGAAATCAGCCGCATGTTAACACACTATTTTCATCTTGTAAGCCTTTTGTCAAGAGTCTTGCATGTTTCCAGTTTTGAAAATCCGCCGCTCACCTGCAGAGCTCGGCACTGGAACCGACTCGCTACCTGCAAATTATCGCTAAATCAATTCCAGACCTGACCCCGCCTGAAACATTAATGCAAGACTCACAACCTGACCGGTAGGCTAATGAAATGCGCGCTGTTGACCTCTGGACAGTACTATACCAGAACTGTGGGGGTGAATAGAAACTCAATAAATGTAAAATTAAATAAACATAAAAGAATGTTAAACGTTCAGATTGAGCAGGCAGAAGTTTTTTGACTGAATTATTCTCATTTGTATTTCCACCTGAGCAGACCTATCCCATGTCAGTCACACACTGACACCTCTCAAAAATCAAAACCAAGTGTAATGTTACGCACAGATGGCACAGCATGGACACATTCATTGAACTGTTCACAGTTTACATATTAAGATCATTTGTAGCAATGAAGCAGACTGTAAAATTTCAAACCCCATGTTTTATAATTTTACCTCAAAATTTAAGGACGTAAGGCGTAAATAAGGTTTTTCATAAATAGAAAGGAGGAACAGAACTGCAGAGTTTAGAGTATTTTTTTAGAGTTTCTAACTTTGATGCAATACCTTGAAGAATATTGATATTCAATGCCATTTTCAATATGCGAGAAAAAGGACATTAACAGCATACAGTTTCTTTTTTTTATTAAAAGATCATTAGAAGGCTATTACATGACAAGAACTTGTTAGGTTAATAGCAGAGAAAAGCAGATTGACTGTAGTAAACATTAACAATAAGAGAAACCAATATTTTTGACAACACTAGCAGCACCATCACATTCCCTGTGCTGCTCCTCACCTTTCACTACTTAAGCATGAAAAGAATTTTACAATATAGATAAACAGAAGATAACTCGCCAACTCTGAGACCCCTGAAAATGAGATTTTGATGTCTCTGGGGCATCCATGGTGTTAATAAAGGGATCACAGACCTTCTATATTTCACACATTGATGCTGAACCTTCATTCTTCAAGTAGACACAACTTAATTTCTAAACTTAATTTGCTGTTTCCAGTCTTCCTCCAAAGTTGTTGCAACCCTTTGTGATCTAACCTTTAACTGCACGATTTCTCCTTCACTCTCACTTCCATTATCAGTGGCTTTTACTTTCTCACTCTCTCCAAGGTCAGTCATAAGCTGCTTTAGTTGACAAGCAAATGTCACACACACTTTTGAAATGTCACAACAAATGTGAGATGTAAATGTAAAAATATTCCTGTTAATTGATTTAAAGTGAATAAGCAGACTTTCAGACTGTTATTTCTCCTTGATGTCAGCTGAAGTACATAGTTTTAGTAGAAGATGAGATCAAGGAAAAACACCTGTTATTCTTGCACCAGATAACAATCATACCACTGCCTTATACATGGGAGGATTTCAAGTCAAGACAGATTTTATTAATAAAGCCCCAAATGACACAGGGCTCAGGAGGAGGCATGGTAAAATTACAAAACAGTTACAAATTACAGGGATTTTACAGTCAACATTTGTACATTTGTAAGTGTCCAAGGGAACTTTTCAGTGTTGTTTTAAACTGAAAACATGTTTGATTCTGCTATCATTTCATTTAGCATCACAAACATTTTGGTTTAATTGTATTTAACCAACCAATAATAATTTATTATTAGGGGAAAAAAATTTTAATTCCCAATCCACCTTTTCAGTTTTCTGATTCCATCAGAAAATTCTTCAGTTTCTATTTCTCAAGGCTTTTTAGCATCTTTTTATGCATTTCTATCATCTGTAACTTTGTTCTCTTTATTCCTCCACGAAGCACACTCTCCTCCCTCTGTGTCCTCATCCCTCCTGCTCTCTGGCCACCTCTCCTCCTTTACATCCCTGTCTCCCATCCCTCCCTCCAGCCGTCCCACACACAGACAGACACGCATACACTCACACACACACGCACGCCCGCCCTGGCTCCAATTATCTTCAAACACTTCTCTGGCACACGACCTTCGCAACATCCCCTCCTGATTGCACACAAATGTTATCCCAACCAAATTAGATTAATTAAAAATATTTGCAAAGCCACAAGAATGTTAAGCCCATAATTTAGGCCCGGGGTGAAATATATGTGAGTTGCATGCGCAGCCAGAACACACACACGCTCTTAGACGAACACATTTGCAAACACTGATTGATTTTACTTCCACTGTGTGTCACAGGACTAAAGCCTGGAGACCCTGAGAGAACAGATTGAGTTTGAGTTTACATTTCTGAAATTATCAACATGGATATTTAGACCACGGGCTGTTTATGTGACAGCCAGTGCTTATATTCAGATCAAACAGCTACCACTGGTGGATCAAACACCAAGTGCTGCTCTTTAATAATGCAGCGCAGGCACTTTCCCTCAAGGAACCATTCTGAATGAAAACAACACGGGAATACCGACGACTGAGGCCATTAATCTTTCTCTCTTCCTCCTCTCCCTCTTTTCCATCTCCTTGTTTCCTGCAGGTGAGTACTGGCAGAGTGTGAAGGATTCGGCCTCCACAGCGGATCTGTCCTACCTGCAGGCGCAGAGACGGCGACTGAGGCGAGATTCTGACAGCGAGGCCGTCACCGCCATCGCCTCGCTGTCAATGGAAGCTATTACCTCTGACAAGTAGGGACGATTTCGTATTTAATCTTCACTTTTAGCACCATTACAGTACTGAACTTTACGTTTTATACAAGCTTTCTGTTTTTTCTCGTTCATTAAGGAAACAAACAGAAAAACTGACAAAGAGAGGTGATCCTCTCTGAGGTCTCTGACAGCTGCCCTCAACCGAGTTTCTATGGTAACACACACAGGCACACACACACACACGCGCACACACAGCTTTGCATTTGGACCATCACTGGAAACAGATGTCCTCCTCAGTTCGACCACTGTATTCATCGCCTCACAAAAACTCCTACATGACTACTGGCAGCAGTCTGACCACTCTGATTCAAACACACACTGAGCAAAAACTTTCACCTGGACAACATTCATCCTCTTGTCCTGGAGGGGACATCAGTCACTGAACTGAGAAAAAGTTGCAAAGAAAGACAACCAGAGACAGATTAATGAAGGATCTTCATTTTGTCGTGGCGTTGGAAGTTAACAACATGACGAAGCACAAACACAAACTTAACAAAACACAGCTCTGCAACCTTAGACATTCACCTTGTAAATGACTCCCTCAAGACCTGCGAGAGACCCCTCGGACTGTTGTAACCTTGAATGTGGGGTCAAAGGTCACCTGGGCTTACTGGAGCCAATCAGTCAGAGCGGAAGGAGTCGTCCCCGCCAGGATGTGTCCGGTGAAGGAGAACAGACTCCACGTCCCACTATGATGATGTCATTTGTCTAAATGTGACAAAGATCCAGTGAAGGAAAATATCAGGAGCTGCTGATTGTTTTTCGCACAGCGCCGCTGTGTAACGTAAACCGGACGAAATGGAGGAGACACAGCCACATCGGCTATGTTGACAACAAACATCTTGTTTGTTCATTTTTGGGTTCATTTGAATATTCACTTGACCTTTGGCACACATTTTTTGTGAATGTCAGCAGATTTCTTTTGTTTAAGACTCCAGTAAGATTGAAGCTCCAGTGAAGTCTGAGATACATATGTTTCATATTGTTTTGTATGTCCACATATTTTCTTAAATCTTTTTTTTCTTTCTTGGCCTGTCGGGCGAGCACATGCAGCGAGATGGCTGCACTTATTGTTATGGCTCCCTGGCAGATAAAAGAAGACACAGCAGACTTTGATGAGGTGCATCTTAAGAGTGTAGACATACTGTAGATTGTATCTGTGGCATTAAGTCACAGTGAAGAGCTAATGCCTCCCGTTGTTGGAGAATCGATATCAGGGGAGATTCTTTGGACGTCAATAAGCAGACGAATCACCAACGATGCCTCAGGGCAGCGCAACCACTCTGAAATGATTGTATATGTGATGATGCATATCACATTTTGGATCCAAAGACTTAATGACAATCATTCACTTCAAGTGCACTTACATTGCCCTCAGGATGGGAGGATCAGAATGACTCGGGTCTTAAAATCTTTGATAGCGTTTGTTAAGTGGACCAGTGTTTCAACCTGTGGATGAGCATTCCTGCTGTACTTTGTACATTTATTTTATTTCTTCCGTAACAAGGACAAACTGACCTTTCGTTTGTCATTAACGTAGCAGCGTTCTGTTTACTCTCAGCAGCGGGGATGTTTTGCTCCCTGGACCAAAACGACGACATTTTAGCAGTTAGGACGGAGCAATAATACTGAGATAGTTGAATATCCACACAGTGCAATTGGACACAGGTTAAGCGCAACCAAAGTTTATGAGAACAATGTGCCGTCCCTGGACTGGCATGGCTTTCAAAACTTCAAAGACTTTGAAGAGTTTGCGTATGTTTCCTTTTTTTTATCCAAACAGTTGAACGGCACCGAAAGCACAGGACGGATATATAAACAAATTCATTTCTCAAAAAAACCCTTCTATTTATACATTCAGATTCTGTGTCTTTGAAGTGCTCTTTGCATGCCTAACACAATTTTGACGGTGCTATGGATTATTCTTTTTATAGTTAGCTTTTTTTCTTTCTTTATGTTGCGTCATGTACGCAACTTAAATCCTGTCAAGTCCTTAATGTAAAGATAATGTGAAAATGAGGGTAAGCTCCATATCATGTAGTACAGTCCGAGTGTAGCTTTACATAGTTTTAAGAGAACAGTCATGACCTGACGTGTCTAATGTCTTAATTCATGCAAATGACTTATTTTTGTATTTGATCTCCAAAATGAACCCTGTGCGCACTTAGAGACCAAAGTGTCAGCCCGTGTGTGCCTTGACGTATCACGCTGACCAACCTGTGTGAAGGTAACTTTAACAAACTGGACCTTTCTTAAAACTGAAAAAAAAAGACCAGTTTCTCTTAACTGACATTTCTGTACAGTGTACATAATGACTTTTTTGTTTGTTTTTGTCTGCTTTTTTGTCTTTTCTACTGTTTGTGCTTCAAAAAAAATCCTTAATAAAGGTAAATTATATGCATTTGAATAAAGTCATTTATTTTCAATAGCGTGCTCATTTAAACTTAAATCTTTCATCATTTTTATTTAAGCAAATTTACAAGGGCGCAGGTTTTGTTTTAAATATTGGAGAGCACACATGAAATTGAGGTTGGGGGGGGCAGAAAATTCTGAGCATCAAACATTTCATTTTATGTTTTCTAGTGATTTTTTTATGCACCAGTTTGTGCCTTTTTTGCATTAATTTATGGTGTTAATGTCTTTAATTTTGTAAAGTAAAAGTCCTCTAATATTCAATTTTTTTGGGGGGGGGGTGGGCACATGAAACTGGGGGTTTGGGGGATCCTCCGCCAGAAATTAGCATCAAACACTTAATTTCCTAAATTTTCATGAATTCCTATGCACAAATTTTGCCTTTTTTGCCTTAATGTGTGGTGTCAATGTGTTTTTTTATTTATTTATTTCAAAATAAAATTCCTCCTCTATTTGCATATTTTTATTAGAGGACAAATGTACACTTAGAAATATTGACAGTGATGTGTCCCCTGCGTGTCCCCACAAAATCTACACCTATGCAGCCCGGCTTCCTCTCATGTCTGAATTCCTATTGAAAACCAACACGTAAAGCATTATTGCTCAGATTATCAAAATGTTTCACTCATACACAGCACCAAGAGAAGTTTTATTGTCCACAGGAGCTGACACGATAAAGAATATTAAAAAAAGCAATAATGCAAACAACACAAACATTATGAAACAGCAATTAGACTACTTATGGGTTTCAAATGAATCCTCTATATTATGACTGGAATCACTTCATCACTTACAAGAAGCTTTCTGCTTTTATTTTCTGCATTATTCAGTGAAGATGCTCACAGCAAGTTTGCAAAGATATTTCTTAAAGCGGCTGGGAAAAGATTAATAAGATTGCATTTTAAAATACAACTTTCTGCAACGCTCACTAAAAACAGAGAAGCTGAAGTGAGAAAAAACAGAAGTGGAATAGTGGCTGAACTGTGATCAGTGGTTTAAGACATTTTCCCATGGGCATTTTTCATCAAAGCCTTGAGTAATGCATGAGCAGAGTTAAAGTAATACAGTGTGCGTACACCAAATTCACAAACAGATACACTTTAAAACCCCCAAAATACACAGAAAGCGATCCAGTTACTACAGCAAAACAGAGTAGAAGATCTGCGTCAGATTCCTCATGCTCCTCTTTTTCCCACAAAACGGGGCCTTGAGAGCCAGAGCGATTAGCTTATTAGCATTTTAGCTGTAAACATTCATTGGCTGTGACCGCCCTCTAACCATCACTGTGCCATTATCATTAGTCATCTTAATGTCTGTCTGGCAGTGAGTCATCCGAAGGGAAAGAGTCGGGGGGATGATGGTTATCACGGTGTTACCAAAGGCACTCGAACCAGCAGCCATTTTGTTTCATTGTCAACGCAGGCCAGCTGTTTGTTTTTTTCCTTGTTTTCATCATTTAAAATGTTCAGCGCTTGACTGTCACGTCTCCTCAGCGGTGTTTCAGAAACACAGAGCTGTAAGAGTCAAGCTGCAGGAATCTCATCTCAGTGTCATGAGTCGAGCACGTGTCCAGAGTAAGAGAAAAAAAAGGTTTTTTTTAAAAAAGATTTTAAAAATGGGGATTGTCTGGTGAGGTGGGAACTTTCTTCTTCGAGTTTAGAGAATTTTCCATTTGCTGGTTTTCTGCAGAGATGAGAAACATACATAAGTTAACATTATAACACTTTAAAGATAAGAAGACATTTCATACTTGTGTGTCATTCTGGAGCATATTTATATATATATATATATATATTTATATTTATATATATTTGTGCAAAAAACAGACCACCGGTGGAAGTCTTTGAGACGTGTGTTGAGGTTATAAAAATGTTTGTGCAAACAAACAAACACTTCTGTTCAGCGGAAGGTGGAAAAATCCCTACAGCTCCTTTAGCTTCTCTTCTCTTGTTTTAACAAGCAAACATTTCATCTGGAGCGTTCTCAGTTCACCCTAATTGCAGTGTGCCTTTCCATGCTTCAAGAAAGACACACAGAGAGAAGAAGTAGTCAGTCAGAAAGAGTTAGATGTATATTTGTGGGTTTCAGCCCATCACATGACTTTCATCATGCCATAAAGGTGTAAATGTGTAAATTGACAGACAAAAGATTTTCTTTGTCATGTAATGTCACAAAGTTCAGGGCAACCTCTATTCTGCTGTTTTCTTGTTTACACAAAAGTGACTTCTTAAAACATACATTTATCTGTCTGGTTTTACAGTATTTAAAATTAAATTTCCTAAGATTTTCATGAAGTCAAACCCATTGTGTGATAGTACAGCTTTTTTTTACTTATTGTTCAGTTTCATACATTCAGTTTATGTTTATTCTGTAATTTGCTGTCTTTATCATAGTTTTTATTGGTTGTGGCGGAGTCCGCCACTTTTGCATTGGTTTTAAATTGCCCACCTGAGCACCAGAGATACACAGGTAACAATTGTTAAAGAAAGCACGTTTAAAGGTGCTTTTGGAGTTTGTTTTTTTTCTTTTTGGTGGGGGTGGGGGGAGCGTTATTTTGATTAACTCAAATGTTATGTTTGATACTACTTGTGTACTGCTTTTTTTCTGCAGTAGTTCAGTTTATGTTTTCAGTAATTACCTTTTTCTATCATAATTTCTTATGGTAGTGGCGGAGTCCGCCACAGGACATAGTTGTTTAAGAGAATGCATTTAAATGATCTTCTGGAGTTTTCAGGGGGGAGTGATTTTATATATATATATTTTTTTAAAGTACTGGAACTTTTATGTTAAATCACACATAACTGTTCCTGTTTCAAAAACTGTGCGTGTGAACATTTGACAGATCCTGATGCATTTTGGACACAAGTTATGGGGTTTGTGTTGTCTACGTGTCAAACCAGAAGTCATTTCTCCATGGCGCTCTATCCCTGCAGCTGTCTGAGCAAGGCCAATGCACATGCAAATGCACATACACATGCAGCAGTCAAATGAACACACTAATACAAACTTACACTGTCTCACACACACACACACACACACACACACACACACACACACACACACAAACACACACATACACAAAACCCTCCCACCTGCGCTCGGCTCACAGTTTGGCTCTCTAAAAATAAAGATGGCTATCAGAAGCCACAACTTCTGGATGAGGCTTTTAAAACGCAGATGAGCCACAGAGGACTTTACATCTGGTCCCAGATCAGTCCGTAGTGAGCGCCAGAGATTTAATATGCACAGCAGAGCATCCAACAGCTGGTCAGTCCAAACTGTAAAACACACACACACACACACACACACACACACACACACACACACAGGGACGCAGCAGAGCCAGGGGTTCCGGCAGAGGAAAGAGCAGTGACAGGCATTTTGATTATAGTATAAACAGACAGGAGAGTATTGTTTTTGTGCCAACTCAAACAGAACAATCGTCTCATTCTGAGAGACTCATCGTGAGCCAGACACCCACACATCCCAAAATCCTGCTCATCAAAATATGCAAAAGTGTCCACTGTGTGTTCATGTACATATGTGTGTGTTTGTGTGTGTGTGTGTGTGTGCGTGTGCATGCTATAGAATTGCAAATAAATATTGTCTCCTACAGAGAAAGTACAAACTATAAAGGATACTTGTACTTTTTATGGCGTGTACAGATGGTGTACAGTAATTATCTAGTTATTATCTAAGTATAAAACTATGTTTGCTGGACAAAATTACAGAAGCACCTATAATTATTATCTGCAATCTAAGACATCAACATTATTTCAGGTTTAAATCACTTTACATGGAACAAATGTACCTTGATATATTGTCAAGTGTTCCAGTTATTTTGTCCACATTCAACATATCATCTGCAATAGTGGACATGTGATTCAAGAGAAGCAGGATGTTTAAACTTTTCAAACTTAAAAAGAGGCTGCTGTAAATATCCTTAATATTTTGGACATTCTGTAGTTTTCACATAAGTGAGTGATAACCTCATATACATGTCATTTAGTGCATGTATACACAGAGTTTTAGATTACACACACACACGCACGCATGCACACCCTTTCTTTGATGTCTTTCCAACCTCATCATCTTCCCTAAACTTAGACGTTCAGGTCAGTTTCAGGCCTTGAATTTCCAGCACTTTCTGTGGCGGTCCCTGCAGAGCTGATGATAACAGGCAGAGCAGGCAAAGTAGTAGGTAATAACTACCGCGCTGCGTCCAAGGACGCTCCACGTGCAGGGGCCTTGGCATTTCATCCACAGCACTAAGTGGAGCCCTCCACGTCTGCTGCTGAGGCCACTGGAGGTTTGATAATAACGTAGAGAGGAACACCTGCAGTGTGCACATGGCCGCCGGCCGCATGTGTGTGTGTGTGTCTGGACAGTGTAATGTATATATGTAACATGTAGCCTGTGTAGCTTTATTTGTGATTCCTGGACAGCGAATGAAACTCTGTGAGAATGCATTCATGTCTGATCAAAGATCGAATACTGAATAGTTTGTTTGAAACGTGTTTACTTTGACTTGTCATCTAGCTGATGAGAAAGTGTACATTCCTTCCAGCAAAGCGCCACGATCGCCTCAACACGCTCTCTGCACCTCATCATATCTCTGTCCCCTGCTCTTTTTCCATTTAAATCCTTATCTTGTATGTTGTCATTTTATTTTGAAGGACTTCCT
Organism: Plectropomus leopardus; assembly: GCF_026936395.1. Classification (NCBI taxonomy): domain Eukaryota; kingdom Metazoa; phylum Chordata; class Actinopteri; order Perciformes; family Serranidae; genus Plectropomus; species Plectropomus leopardus. The sequence goes on along the minus strand of NC_142177.1, from coordinate 12,887,321 downwards.
GGCTGCCCTTTTTTCCCAAAAAATAAAAGTTTTATAAAACTAAAACCAGAAGGGAGAGATATAATCACCAAAAAATACATCTGTAAGTGTATTCCTGTTTACTAATCTGAACACACACACACACACACACACACACACACACACACACACACACACTGCACAGGTAATTAAAGCCAACTACAAACACACACCACTACACATGTACATGTGCTGACACACACAGGCCCGTGCTCCTGACCCTAACCCTGGTACACACACCTTCCTAATACCTCACAACTGTTTCCAATCTAAAGGTTCCTGCTTGTCTGGGCCCCGGCGGGGCCTGATTGCACGATACAAGATCCTGAGGAGAGAGGGCAAGGCTGCAGGGAGAGAGAAAGAGAGAGAGAGAGATGTGCCTCCTCACTCTCTCTTTCTTTCTTCTCCTCCTTTCATTCTGTACCTGTGCAGGAATCTGGTGTCTGTTAAAATGGTTGAGAAAAAACAGACCCCGTGTGAAGTCGATCCTACAGATTCTGGAGGAAAACATTTGTCTTAAATACATCAGAGGTCTGTCAAACACTGGGGAGTTTAGATTGCGATGAAGATAATGTGCTGTTAGTTCAGTTTAGGCACTAAAGTAAAACAAGCAAAGTGATTAAATGTGCTGTCTTTAAATCTGTTCTCAAACTTTGATCATATTTTATCTTATTATTACATAGTTATTGTATTAATTGTCTTATTTTTATTTATTTTTATCATGACTTCAGGAGAGGTATATTCATGTACCGCACGTGTTTGGACAGGATTTATAGACATTTCTTTTATGTCTTTTTACTAACATTTTGACACGTTTTGACACATTATAAAATTATTATTTGCTTAATATCTTGTTTGATGATAATTCAATGTGAAGGATTTTGTTTTGCAATCTAAATATGAAACTGTATTCTTTTTGTATTGTTGTTATTTTGATTAACTTAATTTAACAAGAAAGACCTCTTGAGCTTAATATCCTTTTTGCAAGAGTTGCACCCTAAATGACAAAAAAGTTGCACAAACCAACACAGTATTAACATATGATGTGATATGATGACTTACATAATGTTATATGAGCTATTTATTACCAATGGTTTTATGTAACAACAAAATATCAGCCAATAATTAACAGCATGCTACATTTCACGAAATCAGTAAAATAAATAACTTTATAAATGAAATTAGTAAAAATAAGTTTAGCAGTTTTAGTGAACCACTTTAAATTATCAGCATTAGATAAATAATTTATATTATTATATAACTGATATGATCTTTTCTAAAATATTTTTCTATACCTTTGAATCATTTCTTGTATATTTGCTTTAACATTTTTTTTTAATCACAGAGTTCATGGTATATTTATTCACCTGAGTGCAAAGGTAAAAAAAAAAAAAACTTGATAGTTGTGTGTAAACAGTGGCACTCATCTTGTGTTCGTGTGTTGTAATTTAGTAACTTTTTAGCTTACAGTTTTATTAAGAGTTTGTTATTTATTAATATATCTCTTTTTATCAGTGAGTTTATGCACTTTTGTAAATGTGACTTTTAGAAAAGCTTTGCTGTCACTTCTTTAGTCTAAATACAACCATGATCAAGTCTTCCAAAAAATACAGTGTCTTAATATAAAAATAAAACTGTAAATTATGTTAATGTTTCTGTGTTATACTTGCTTTTAATTTTAACATACTATACTTTAAGAGCTTTAACTAGTGACCAGCACAGTTTGTTTTTTTAAATTCCTGTCTGAGTATTTTGTTTGTGAAGTCCATCTGCCGTGTTTGTTTGTTGGGCTGAAGGGCTGCAAATAAGACGGAAAACTCTACTAAACTCAACTATTTGAATCATGGAAAGAAAGACGTCCGTGTACTGATGACATGGTGAAGACAGAAGTGTGTGTACACGTGCATGTTCGTGTTTACGTGATATCTGTATGTGTGTGTTTGTATATTGAGTCCATACCTGAGTGGCTGCAGTGGAGCGTCTTGTTGCACTGGACTAAACTGTAGGACAGACAGGGGAGAGCATGTGGAGGTGGAAACAATGGAGGGCAACTTGAAGAGGTGGAGGGAACCTTTATGGAGCAGGAGTGTATGCAAAGGTTTTGAGTTGAAAAGGCTGAGATCAAACCGGGAGGGGAAAAATTCAAAGGTCAGGAAACGGATGCAAACACAGACACAGGCGGTGGGGTGGAGATGTGGACACGAGAGGGTTTAGGACAGAATGGGATCCTAGTGGCTGGTGGACATGGCCCAGGCTCCCTCCATCCTCCAGACAGAAAAGGCGTAGCTCAGTCTTTCGTGGGCCAGGTAGTTGCAGCTGGCCAGCTTGGCGTCCATCTCGTCGCTCTGCAGCACCTGGTAGAGGAAGTCGATGTAGCGCGAGGCCAGCTTAAGGATCTGAATCTTGCTCAGCTTGTCTGAAGGTAGCGTGGGGATGATTTTGCGTAGAGATGCGAAGGCATCGTTCAGCGACTGAGTGCGTTGACGCTCCCGCACGTTGGCAATGACGCGTTGAGAGTGGAGGTCCTCGAAGGGCTGTTCCAGCCTGGGGCCCAGCGATGTTGGAGCCAATGACACAACAGTGGAAGGGCTCTTCTTCACCTTCTTTGGCCCGGATGGCAGCAGGCTGTTGGGGCTGCCGGTGCTGCTCTCCTCCGCCTGACCGAGGCTGTCCTTCTTAGGGTAGGGGGAGCGTTTTCGATTTCCCGCTTGGAGGGTCTTCTTCGATCCTCTTTCCAGTTCCTCTTCACTGGCCCCCAGACCTCCTTCAGGGGAATTGGTGCAGGACACCTCTTCTCTCATTGTACCGTCCACCGACAACCTTTCACTGCAAAGACGAGTCGCTGTGATGCTCTTAACTTGTATCAAAAAGTCTTCTCTCTCATAAAATACAGTTACGGCTTCTGAAGCTCCATCGGATTGGATGTCGCTCCTGTTTCCTGGTTACCTTGTTAAATTTCTCACTTTCACATCCCCCTCTCAACCTGGCAGACAGAACAACAACAAACCATCTGACAGGCAGGTCCACCTCCGCTTCTTTTATACCCAAACGCAAACCCAGGGCCTGCGGGCAGTTCTCTTTGGCTGAGCGGACTTCCAGAGGGCGTGGCCCCGCCTGAGCCAGGCAGAGAAGCAGGAAGTGTTCGTTAGCTGGGCGGGCGGTAGAGAAAAAGGGGTAAGTGGAGTGCTCAGCCAATAAGAAGTGCTGTGTCTAATGTTGCAGGGATGTCTGAAGCTTTATGGGTTCCAGATTTGGGGCTGGAGCATGAGTCCGCATGCACCCTTGTGTCTGCATCCTCATTCATCAACTCATTATTAAGACAGGAATAAATTGAAACATTTCATTTCTGTAAACCTTAATACTCAATACTTTAACATAGTATTTTTATGGAAGCACATTCTCAAATATTTTTTTCCTGCAGCATAAAAGTTATTAATCATGTGATGTAGAGCTTTTTTTGAACTTTTTTTTTCTTTAACATGAGAACACAACATTTGTCTGCCATGGTTTTTATCATGCTGATAACCAGACACTATAAAAACAAATCCGTTAAACCACAGCTTGCAACGTAGGCCGAGTTGATGAAAATACTGCAGATTAAACGACTAAAGGGGGATTTATAGGTCAAACAATACACTTTATGATGTGGATGTTATGTTAGGAAATGGCACAAATTACAGATTTCTTCCATGACAGACTTTAAAGTTCTGCAAAAACACACAAAAAAAGTGATTTTTCATAAGTCTTTTTGGCCACAAAAGCTTTAAGTAGATCTGAGAGAAAATGTGAGGTTGTGCAAGCATGCCTCCTGGAAAGAATGTCACAGGATGAACTATTTTTTCACACATCATTGTGTCTGTAAACACTGATGTACACTGAAACACCTCTAAAGATTATGTCACACTTAACCTGTTTTTAGTTGAAAATAATGACGTCAGCTGCTCCTATCATCTATGATGGGTTGGGAACAAGGCACAGACAGGACCCTAAATAACCCCTGACCTCAGTGGCCCAGTGACCTCAGTCTGTAGAGGTGAGAGAGCACCTAATTGTGCCATCCACGGCCTCAGGGCAGAGCCGACACATGCTTCACCGCCGCACCGTGAACCCATCTGGGTCTGCAGCCACTTAGAGACATTTTCTACACGTTGGCAGCAGGCAACAGGTCTTCTTGAGAAAAGAAAGCTAATGTTTGCTTGATCTATTGCAACAAATAACTAAATCTTGCGCAAATCTACCTTTGAATCCAAATCAGCTTCCCAACACTGTGTCCGTTTTTACCTCCATGCGTCACAACTTTGAGTGACTCACGCGTGGATCACTGAAGAGAAATCTTGTGGGGAGTTTTCCGCTCCTCTAGGCTGCAGAACTTTGGTACTTTTTGATGACAGCATACTTAATGGTAGCCTTTATATTTCAACACCTTTTTTTACAAGAGTTGTTGCACCTTTAATGTTTCCAAAACCAATTTTAAATTCCCTGTTCATAGACGTTGTATTAATACGCAGAGACAAGACAATCAGAAATTTCTGTTATTTACTAAAAAAGTTTCCTAGATTGTAACTAAACCTCATCTCATCCCTGACACGCTGCTTGACAGCTTCTAGCTGACAATTTGGGTGTGATTGCCGCTGCATTTGAAGGACGGCGTGTGCGGAGCACAGCTCAGAAGATTTTTGATGAGCCTCGTGATTGCACTGGTTTACATTTCATTCAGAGAGGGACGCAGAACGGAAAGTAGCTCGATCCCAGTTGGGTTCAATCAACTCGGAAGAGAAAAAAAAACCCCTCATCTGGCCATCAAAGCGAGGCCACGGACAGAGACAGTGAATTATATGAGATTGTATTTACATAACAGGCCAAGTCAACTCCAGGATTAACTGGTATTAGAAGTGGGGCTTATTGGGAGCTCTGGTGGAGACAGTGGAGGGACAGGAAAGTCATTGTTGCTGAGGCTAATCTCGGGAGCTGCCGCTTACCTTTAGCGAAAGCGTGGCTCCGTGCCACCATCATGGAAAAAATGAGCTAACGAAGCGAGTAGGCCTACAGGAATGTCGTGGCACATAGGAGAACAGAAGGGGAGAGAAAAGAGGGAAAGAATGGGAGAAGAATAAGAAAAAGGGAAAAGAAAAGGAGAAGAAAGGAGTGGGAGAAGGGGGAAAAAAGTGAGGCTGTCCAAACAGAACCAGATGCAGGAGTGTGGAGGCTCGTTTGATCTCTGTCCTCATAGGCTGATTGATGTTGCACATTTCATTTCCTTGTCAGAGTCTTGACATAATGTTTCACTAAACACTCAGGCCCTGCTCTCATCTTCGTTTTATTTCCACGGGGGTCATAATTAACCCTTTCTGGAGCTGAAAATAGATCATACACATATCAATATATATCAGCATATATTGGCTTACACACACGCACACACGAGGGGCTTGGATATCAAAGAAGACCGATGTATTGTCTGTTTCTGTCTCTACAACATATGGTTTGGGCCTGACTGAAATTCTGCACTGAGCAGCGGCCATGTTGAAACTTTTGAAGTTCTCCAGGAAAAGAAAAAAAGGGGAAAACAGTTTCTTTAAGTTCGTAATGCAGTCAATTCAATTACCGTCATACGCCAAAAGGTCGAAGCGTGGCGGTGATGTGCTCAGCTGGTAGGAGCGCGGCAGTGAGACCAATCATAAATGATGTGTTTGGAAATCCATGCTGGCTCGACAAAAGGAACTAATCATTAAATTCCTCCTCACCTTCACCCCGGGAGTTTCTTAACCCTCCTGGCTGCCGTTATTGATGTTTGCACACAGCGCACTACACCCTCCTCCAACCCATACCCACCCATCCATGGCTCCATCCCTCCTGAGGAGCCTATAGTGGCACAAAGGCAGACATCTGGGACCCATTTCCCCCCTGGAGAAGCCCTTCCTGTGGGGTATCCACTTAGAGGGGTTCAGGAGGAGCGGGATGAGGGGGGGCTGAAGGGGTGAAGGTGCATGGTATGTGGGGGATGGTAGTGATGAGACTGGATGAAGTATGTGTGTGTGTGTGTGTGTGTGTGTGTGTGTGTGTGTGTGTGTAATTAAAATTGTGTGAAGGTGTAGATTTTTAGAAGAAAAGGTTAAATGGTCAAAGTTTCAGTGAATCTTTATCTGCCCTTTCTTGTTGATGATCACATGACTTAAAGGAATGTTCAGCACTTTGGAGAATGCATATATTAACTTTTTTTTGCCAAGACTTAGATCAGTGATTGCTATCACTCTCATGTCTATGTGGTAAATACTAGGCTGAGTAAGCAGCTCGTTAGCTTAGCTTAGCATAAACAGAGGAAACTGCTAGCCTGGCTCTGTCTGAAGGTACAAAATCAGCCTACCAGGACCTCTAAAGCTAACTACAGCCAACACGGCTGCCAAAGCGCCTTTCCCACTGAACCAACATAAACAAAACACCAACACTCATTTAAATTTGGCTTTCGTCTTTAGTGTTCAAGATTACAAATTTCGCTTTCGTCTTTAGTGTGCAAGATTACAAATTTCGCTTTCGTTTTTAGTGTGCAAGATTAGCATTAATTTCCAGGACAAATGACTCAGTAGTAGCAGTAGTTGCAGGTATCAGCCCCTGCCGATACCTGCGAATCAGTAATAGTGGAAACATGACAGGCACGCTGACGCGTTAATTTTCCCCCCTTTTCCGGCATGGCTGTAACATCTGTGGCTCTTCTCAGGCACAAATTCCATCTATCTCTGTCCAAGCTGCTCTAGAACGTTGCTCAAAATTAGTCAATGCCGAGTTTGAAAGAGAGACTGAATAAGTAACAGATAACAAAAAGAAGTAGCTACCATGTCACTTTCACTGGCCTCCATGCTGTTTTTTTTACTGTTTATTAACCCTGTTTTTTGGCGTGTTCCTGGCATCAAACATGACATGGGGAAAAAAACAACAGAAAGGCATTGTCTACTGGCTATGGGAAAAGGTGGCTGTTCACGCCTTTACCCTGCATTAAAATACATGTTATATCCAGATCGTATCTCGATATGATTTAATCTGATTACAATAACATCTGGTAATAATGTATGGCTTCAATGCATTGAAACTCGACTGCAATTTGGCCACCCAAAATGTATTTAAATGGAAGGCATAAAGGTGGTCTCACTTATGTAACCATAGAGCCAACATGGACAAGATGTCCTTAAAGGCCCTGAAAAACAATTTTATAGACCAGCTTCTTACTCTGAATGAGAATGTCACTGAAAGCCAGTGTGAGTGATTTCTCACGAGAGTTTTTTGTCTTGTTTTCATCAGTGCTTTGGGATCTAATGTAAAAAGATGATATATATCTATGTAGCATATACAGTATTTGAATCAATGTATGACAGTCATTGGCTGTTTGCTCAGGTTGCCGGCCACTGTCAGTTAAATCTGATCAAAGCACACACCTACACAGTCCTGATGAAGGAGATCTGCTAGTTTGTTGAGTGTTTAACTCTTAAAAAAATAAAATAGATTTTATTCAAATATTTTACTTGATGGTATTTAATGTTGTAGAGAGATACGTTTAAGTTGTATAATAAGTTGTCAATGGCTTTGAAGTGCTCAGAAAAAATGGTGACTAATAAGGAATCTGAAGTTAAATATAAACTGGCAACGTCCATCTGCTGATGAAGATCATGTGATATGACTGAAAGCTCCAGAAAAGAAACTTAATGGACCTTGAAGTGAAACACGTTAGTCAGATGTTTGCTGATACCTTTAACGTATGTCTTTTTTAAATGTAAAGTGCAATCATGCATTAAAAACACTTCCCTCCCGCGCTGCGTGCAAGCCTGTATTATTCTTGTTTAGCTGTGACTTATCTTCTCGTATTAGACCGTAATTTATCATAATATTTAGTGCTCAAGCTTCCTTCAAATGTCCCTGCTTTCATGTGTAATTTAGCCAATATCCTGCTCTGGCTCTGATTACAGTGTTTAAGTTCTGGGGTTCGTCCATGGCACATTACAAACAGTCCCAGTGGAGCTCACAGCTGAGCTGGGGATACGGCATGCTGGGCTGGTGTGCGCTGAGCAGCAGGTCAGACTGGATAAAGCCTCGTGTGGCTTATCCTGGGACATCCAGGGAAGAAGCAGTGCATGATGGTCACAAACAGACATCCACTGTGTAGCTGAGAAAAATTTTGGCACAACTTTCCATCAGGGCACTGTTTATAAAGGGCTTCAAAGTTGTAAAATCAAAGTTATAATCCATTAACGAGAACAAATGTGGGGTTGCCAGGTTGTGAAAAACCTTTCCCTTTGGTAGTAATGAAGTTCAAAATGTGGGTAATCATTATTAAAAGTCCCTCTTCAGAATGTAAGTGGTCAAACGGTCCTTTCAGTCACAGCCTGGCAACCCAAAAGTTATTATTAATGGCTTAAAACATTTCCATGAGGCATAGGAGTACCTCATTTAAAAGTAGTATCAAAGTTTCTTTATAAAGTTTGTCAGTGTTGTACACAAAGAGATATATTAAACAAACAAGTGATAGAGATCACAAGAACCTTTTTTAAGACTTGACATGTGTGTGTTTGTGTGTGTGTATGCATGTTTGTTAGAGAGAGAGGGGGGGAAAGGCTGCCTAAATGTTGCATCACATCATGCCCATATGTGGAAGCAGCAGGTCATATGATCTCTGTGATACGTGGGAAACACAAAAGGACAAATAGTTGGACAGTAACTTCTCTGTGGATAAAAAGTAGATAAAAGTAGATTTTTCCATTTACACTGAATTTGTACAGAACAGACACAATAAAAATCCAGTGCTTCTTTCAGTTAATAATGCTGATTTTAATTAGCTGTGCAGACGTGATCGAGTGTCTGGCCTATATATAGCAAATCATCACATGAAAGTCATTTTCACAGCTGAGTCAGTTTTTCAATGTTTTAGGTTCATTTTCTTTGTAAACAATAATAAGTCAATGAGTCAGCAGACTAGAGCTGACCATGTGGCCGCTCAGTTTGGAAAATCCTGTTTCAGCGTGAACTTCAGAAATATGTTTATCAAGCTACAAGTCTGCTGCATACAGGGAAACTTCTCGCAAAAACATATGCACCTGAACGCTGACAACAAAATGGAGATAATGTGATGAAGTCTAATGATGAAAAATTTTAAAAACCCTGTAAATTCACACCAATGCAATAAAAGGCCATGGATGAAGAGGAACTCAAAAACATGCAGAGATGACATGTAAAATGTTTAAAGAAATACTTTATCCATGCAATGACCATTTGTATATCAGTTGCTCCCCTTGTGTTATGTTTTTTTTTCCAAATGCCTTTTTGGTAAACAAAGAATCAAAAAATAGTGAAATTTCTTGATGAATCAAAGTGAAGGGGGGCTACATTTAAAAAGAGTGAAACTATAGCAACTATATATCTGTTTCCCAACTATCAATCTACTTATTAAGCATAACCTAGGTCTCAATTATTGAGTCGTGTTCAGCACTTCTCAACACATGCATTTTTGCAAAAAAACCCCACTAAAAATCTGTCTGTTTATGCATACATGTTTTAAATGGTAAGGTTATAGTAAAGATAAAGTTTCTATCAAACTGTGGTTATATTTAGAAAAACATTATCATTTGGCTTTAAATAAGTACTTTTGTTAGAAACATTATGTCATATATGTCGCACATGTCAAGTCACTTATGTAACATCACTAGAGTTGTATGATACACATACTAACATACTCAGCTACATTAGTATTTAAAGAGGGCAACTTTAATTTTAGGCCAACAGCACAAGCCTTCATAGGTGTTTGACCCAACCACCCCCACCCTCCACCCCCTCCTATCTAGGCGTTTTCCATCTTCATACAACATTACACGGACTTTCTCGCTTTTTAGACTCATAGACTGTGGATAAAGATGACACGTTTTCCCCTTGTCTCTTATTTTCTGTTTCCCTCTCCCTCATGTGGGTGCGTCTGTCCATTGTCTGACCCACCCTTATTTGTATCTGTGTGTGTGTTGTTTGTCTGGAGCTGGGCAGAGTCATGGAGTGTGGCACACTGATTATCCACACACCTGCCATTCATCACTCACCTGCTGGTCATCATGCAATCAGGCCACCTACACTGCTGCAGCATAAAAGGACCGGCTCACTCCTTCACTCTCTGCCAGATTGTCTGTTTCCAACCTGTGGCACACTGTCAGCGCTCCTTTTACCTTTTACCTGTTTGCTGTCAGCTTTGCAACCCTTCAGCTTCCTGAGGACCTGCAGGATCCCAACAAACACTTAACTTGATTTCCCCCTCTTCCTGCAAAGAACTCTCAGCCCCATTCCTGCTCACCTGAGCACAGTCCTGGAATTCCGTCGCCTCAAAAGGAAACCCTGAAACACAGAAAACCACTGCTCTGCGGACTTCTCCAGAACCCAGCCAAGCCCCTGTCCCCCTTCAGAAACTCAGAGACTAAGTCAATAAATAACTCCTTGTTGCAACTTAACCATTGTTTCCATATCTGTTTGCACTCTGGTACACTGCACACTGACTAACTGATATACAAATAATCATTTTGTGGGTGAAGTATCCCTTTAAGATTCTCTCTTTGCAAATTTTCCCATATTTTGACATTAGGATGAAACAGCTTTTGGACTCTCTACAACCTTGACTCCTTGTTCAAAGACCAAAAAACACACCCCACAAATCAGTCTGACCTTAATGTCTTTGGATAAGGGGCCTGTCAGGGGGTTGAACACTCACAATCTCACACTTCAAATACTGGTTACTGGACACATTGTCAACCTGGGATCTGCGGGATTAGCCTCTATCACGCATCCACTGCTGTCAGACTCACAGTGAAGCACTGTCTGCAAGGTAGAGAGGAATGCTGCGTTTCTACAACAGAGCTATTGCATTAGAAACATCAACAGGGCCAGCTTCAAAGGGGCGCGCCTTCACATTGAATCAATCCCCACTTCCATTAGATTAGATGAATTCACAAAAGTAACATTGCGCTAACATTTCTTTATGGTTTCTCAAATCCCTTGCTCTGGTTCTGGTTCCCCCTGTGAAGCCACTTCAAACAGCCTCTGCCATGGCATATCCCTTTGTGCTCTAAAACAGCAAATATGTGTCTCTCTAAAATGTTTCAGATGCAAGCTCGCAGTGGTCCCAGAGGCACAGACAGCATCACACACAACAACACAAGAGTCAGAGGAGGAAAAAAACAATAGCTGAGTGTAAAGGTAGGCATGTGTTGTTAACAGCAGGTCTTCAGGGACATTTTGAATGAATAAGTGATGAGAGAAGATGATAAAGATAACACAGAGACAAAAAAAGAGGAAAGAAAAAGCAGATAGTGTGGGAGAATTCCTGCAGCAGTTAATCAGTGTGGTAATAAAAAGAGACGGGAAGGGCGGCTGCAAAGGTCTAGAAACATATGTTTCAGTTTGTAAATAAAACAGTAAATTGCTATGGATATTGCTTAAATATCTGTGGGCTTTGTACCTCGCTTTGCGGAAGTTCCTCGGAAATCATTCTGGGACTGCCTTCTTAAAATGCCAAAGCGGCTTCTTAATGTCAAAGAGGCCATCTGGTTCTCGACCAATTCAAGATGTTTGCTTTTCATTTAGCATTTTTCCTCCTGACGCTTCTTTTTTTAGATCAAATGCTTTGTTTTTTTTTTTGAATCATCAATAGCGATGTTCACATTTCACAATGAAAATGTCAGCCAGCGCAAATCACAGACAAAAATCAAAGCTGCAACTTCTGGTGGAAAGTATTTTTACTCAAGTACAATTTTGAGGTACTTGTTCTTCAAAAGTTTTCTATTTTATAGATTTTGTACCTCTAGCCAACTACGTCTCAGAGGGAAATAATAAATGTTTTAATCCTCTACGTTTATCAGACAAATATGGTTAGTGGTTGCTTTGAAAATCAACATTTAACATAAAATGCATTGGATCAGCCTTTAAAATAAGCCACATTATTATAGAACTACCCAACAGAATATAAACTAGTTAAAATTAGCATCACATGAACTAACATTAAATTGCTGCTTAAACATCATACTGATAACACAGCACCACAATATAACACTCTGATATGACAGATATGAACACTGATATGACCCGTTCTTCTGCCTAACAAGTACGTCTCCATTTAATACCATTAACACATTTTGCTGGTTGTACACTTAAATTTCCACCAATATAAAAATTTATAACTGCAGGACTGGTACTTCTGATGAAAGTTTTCTGTAAGCTGATGTTTCTACTTTTATGTACTCAAAAAATATTTCAGAGGGATGGCCACATGAGGCCACCTTAAAAATCTAGTGGTGGTACACAAAAAAACAAAATTGCTAAGTGAATTTATAGAATTGTATTGTATGCCGCTGAAGTCTATAGACTAGTTAAAAACTATGAGAGTTTAGGATCTGCATACTGATATACTTTGGTTTCATATTTTACTGTTAATATTACTCATTATCTGATGTGCATACATTAGAACAGTTAACATTTTGAGTTCCACAAAAATCACAAAATATTTACTAGGAACAAAAATACCATACAGAGGCCTCCAATTATTTTTGTTTATTTTCAAGAGGTGATGGGTGGGGCAGCAATCGTATCAGGGTGGCCATATCCCCCCTCTGGCCACCCTTTGGCAGCGCCACTGAGTGATGGAGGAAGTATTCAAATCACTGACAGTCAGTATGAAAATATTCCTTTATGAGTGAAAGTCCTACATTCAAAATCTCTCTTAAGTAAAAGTACATAAGTATTCACAATAAAATGTAGATTAAGTATCAACTAATTATGTGGAAAAGCCCCTGTCAGTGTGGTAATATTATTTATGTATATATCATTTTTGCGTTTTTATGTAAGCAGTACTTTGATGTTACAGTTGGTTAAGATGGAGCTAATTTAAACTATGTCATATATATATACTTTTGGGTAAATGCAATGCATCTTAAAAAAGGAACAGGTGTGTAAAGTAACCAGTGATAATATCTGCCAAATACATGTAGTGGAGCAGAAGTATTAAGCCATAATAAATAGAAATACCCAAGCAGGCAAGTATCATTACATAGTTAAAGATGTACTTAAGTGCAGTACTTGAAAAAATAGTACTTTTCACCACTTGCTGATAAACATGTAACCCTGACAAAAGAGCATGGAAATCTGCTGTAATTACTCATTAAGATGAGTCAGTGAGTACACATAAACAAGTCTGAGAGTGGATATCCTGAGTTTGTGTCCTTGCCTGACATCATCTGCTGCAAAGGTGTGCGTGTGTGCAGTGCAAAGCAATCATTTCCCCTGTAGGTTGTTTGTTATAGATTTGGATTCAGCTGCTGTTGCTCTTTAGTATCTAATTATACAGGATGTTTAGGATAGTTGTGTTATTTGAAAGTATAAACTTTTGTTTCCAGTCTCACCGCACTCTGCCAGACTGCCAGTCAACACTTGAGACAACTTCCTTCCTTGATTTGGGTAGAAAGGAGTCCCATAATTGAATAAAATGAAACCCCTCCTTCTCTTTACATACCACACAAACGTACATACACACACACGCACACACACACACGCACACACACACGTTTTACAGGCTGGTGTATAAACTTAATAGGACGCATTTGGTTCCAAAGCCCCCAGCTTGCTCAGTGGAAAGTGAGCCGGATTGTTTTTCAGTTTCTTAATGTCGAAGTTTATAACGGCCAGATAAAAAATGTTGCCATGGTGATTTAACCACAACATCGCAATTACCTTGATGCAATGAGACTCTGGGGGCTTACAAGCAAACCAGCGTAATGCAATTAAGATATAAGTACCACCAAAAATGTCCTTAAAACACAGAGGAAGGATGCAGGAAAGCAACAAAGAGAGTGAAATAATGATAGTGGCTTCTTAAAGATCAAAGTTTACTGATAAATAAACAAGGAAACTCTGCACCAGATTCTCTTTTGTTTTTCCTTAACAGCTGCCGGATTCTACAGAAAATTTTCTTCACCAGATATTATCCAGTAAATGAATAACTTAATGTGTTACCCAACACTGATAGCCGCTGTAATATTTCAGTAACATATTTTTCACATCAACTTCAAAGTCCTTCCATCAGGCGGCTGCCTTAACAAAATCATACACTCAAAATTCTCTTACCCCCCTCCTGCCTCAAACCTTCCCTTTGAGGGGCAAAATAAAAATGTGGATGGATGGAGTAATTGCCTGACTTCAAAGTGCAGCTTATTGACCTGCATTTACTGTTGCCATTGACAGGCTGTGGGGTGTTTTTTTTTTCTTCATAAATGTAGCTCGGGTGGGTGTGAAAAGTGGTTCATTCCTCTTATGACACAAATCCCACTTTAATGCCCAACACTGACCCTCCTGACCCACGCTTAGCCGCGAGAAGGATGTGCAGCACCTTCAATATGCCTCTACGACACTTTCTCATGTTACATCAAAGTCACAAAGCTTATGAAGAAAATAATAAATTGTCTTTTGTTGCTGTTAGTCCTTTGCAAAGGAATTTAATACTTAAGAGGAACAGAAACTTTTAAAATATCACATTTCTTCTTAGAAAAAGAGGAACAGTTTTTTTTTAACTTCTGACAGGTCTATTTTCAGATTTCTTTGCAAAAACGCACCCATGCACAATGGATTTCAAAAAACACAGTTTATTAATGTGACTCTCAGTCCCACTCTTGTACAAACACACACTCCTACATTCATCCGCGTGATACATGTGGATACACAATGCCCTTCTTCATTTCTAACACATACAGAAACACAGGAAAGAAAATAATCTCATTAAGCAATGATATAAATGTCATGAATGGTTCAGATGAGGATAACATCAAGCGACACGCATGCACATTAGTGGTATTGTGAATTAAAGCCATAACTAGGCCCAATGTCACACTTACACTTACTTTGTCACACTGATAAAAACCATACAAAAAAACACTCCTTACATTAAAAATGCCCCTTCATGACTCACAAATGTATCATACCAGGACATGTGGTGCTTATTACATGAAAGCCTTCATGTTGAGGCTGCAGGATTTTGGGTGACCTGCCCTCTGCAAGACCCCGACACACTCTGTTAAAGCGGTGCTTGGATGTACATCATGTATGCACCACAGGATTGATGCATTGTGGTACGCACATTGCATCACTTGTATGTGCAACTTGTGCAACTCTTCATCATCATCAAGTACCAGAAAAAAATCAAATATAATATAAAGATGTAAGTCGAAAAAGCTCACATACTGTACATGGTGTTTAGCTGTTGGAACAAGTGTACCCTCTACTGGCTACAGAATGAACCTGCAGCTCAGAATTACCATTGAGGAGTGTGTTGTAACGCGGTAATTCCCTTCACTGAGTCATGGTTTTAAAATGAGCATATTTTGGATTTATTTTGTCATGAGGAAATTGTGCAGATGCATGACTAAGCAGAGGAAGTGAAAAATTTATCAAGGATCATATAAAATAGGAGCTGGATTAGTCTGTAAAGTGGCCAAGTCAGCAACAAACCCTGCACACAATAAAAAAAGGAGGAGGAGGAGGAGGAGGAGGAGGAGGAGGAGGAGGAGGTTTGGGCCAAGAAGGCAAAGGAGTAACCAGGATCAATAACTCATCCTCTCCTCTGATTCCTCTTTAAACGTCCTTCATCACCTTTGGCCTCTCATGCTGGGAAGCCAGCACAATAAAGTGTACTCCAAAGTCTGCGTAGTCACTGCAGGATGTTTAAGTGTCCTTAGAAGTCGCTGAGGATGCTGATGTCGGCGAACTCTTTGCGGTAGCGGTGAGCGGACAAGGCAAGTAGGAAAGACCACTTGAGGCTCATGAAGCTCCACACACAGGACAGGTAGAGACTCTGAGGGTCACTCAGGGCTGTGACACACAAACACACACCATGGCCATTAATATGCTGCTGTAACACCCTCTACTCTTCTGTTAAAGCTTTCCACAAGATGTTGGGACCTGGCTGCAGGGATCTGCTCTCATTCAGGGACAAAAGTGATAATGTCAGGGCGCATACTTAAACTTAAAGTCTTAAGAATTACACTTAAGAAGACTTTTAAGATCAGGGAATTGGAATAAATCTGCATGCGACAAAAAACTAAAACAGTCAAGTTGAGGTGGAGTGCAGTGACCAAACTCCATTGTGACTGTCCAGTCAGCAGGTTAATCTGGTCCTTTCAGTTAATTCATTTTCCTGCATTTTCTGTCATTTGTTATTGTTATTATTAACATTACTGCATGCTAAAATGCTGAAAAAATAGCAGTCAGCGTCACTTGTGACATTTTGTGTCACAACTTTCTGTTGTAAGCCACTGTGCGTCTCCACCAAAACATTTCAAATATGTATTGAAATGTAAATGTACATTTTGTATGTTGGAGGGAGTTATGGTCTGATATTAGCATACCACAGTACACAGACACATTCGATGAAGAACAGCGGGGAAACCAAATTATGTGAGACAAGAAAGCCATGGTGAAGAACTTACACTCCTTGTTGCTGATGGCAATAGACAGGAAAGAGATGAAGGCAAAGACCGCTAACACAGAGAAGAAGACCCCCATGAAGAAGAAGAACTTGAGGCCCTTCAGCCATGTCCTCCAGTAGTCCTGCAGGTACATGACGTGAGTGATGAGGGTCCACAGTGCCAGCACACCTGAGGGACAAACAAAGTCAGTTTTCAGAAGACTAGATCGCTTTTGTTATTTGGACCTAATAACTACACATAATTACAAAGTTTCTTGAACACAACAAACATTTTATTTCAGATTGTTTTTAAGCCAGACAGCCATTGTTTCCATGTTATCCCTCCATGATTTAAAAACCAACATGCAGATATGTTATACTTTTTATCTTTGTTACAGCTATGTTATTGTTACACTGGGATGTAGGACTAACAGCTAGCGGACCATGAGGAGCTAAGCAAGGTGATATATTGTGATTTTTTTTTTTTAAATGCTGAATTGCTTTTTATGCATTCAGAACTGTGGAATCTGTATTTGTATATATCAAAAACGGCTAGTGTTTTTGATCATCAACACAGTATCACAAAAAAATAACACCACCATACTCAAGTCTTGATATTTCCTGATACCTTTTTTTCTTTTCTTATACCCTTGACATAATAACTCATATGTAACTATCAGACCTGAATTTTGACAGTCATGAACTTCTGGTAGCGTGAGGGGTGAGAGTGCATTTTTACAAAACATCATGACACAGCACGTTTCCAATTGCTGAGTTAATGAATCACACTTCTTTCTTCATGTTCCCCTTTTTTTTAGCTGCAGAGTTGTAATTCTCCACCACATGTAAAGGTTAACCCGACTTCTCTACAGCCAGTAACAACCTTTACCGAGTCAGAACGTGTAACAGAGGGAACTGTAGCAATCTGACAGCGGCTTCAGTGTTAATGTCTCCAGTGATGGTCAGGTGCAGGTGCACATTCATGAATGCATAATGTTTTTTGGTTTTTTTTTTTCTTTTTTCAGAGGATAACAATATGTCAGTTTATCACCAGTAAAAGCATGAAACAGTTTGCAGCTAGTTGCCTTTATAGAAATGAAAATACAGATTCATTGAATGTGTCCAATGTGAGGACAATCTTTGATAAAAGTTACAAAAGAGCCAAGATGAGTCAGTTTGATATTTTGGAACATGTATTATAGTTTAACAACCACTAAAACTGAAGTACTTCCTGTAAGCGGATGAGAGCAGAGGTTATAGATATGGACTTGCAAACCTCAACAGTGGCTCAAAGTTCAGATCCACGGAAACACTTCTAATAATCCATTACATAACTGTGCATAAATCCGACTTTACTATCTTTATTTAGTGGACTGAACAAGAACTAGCTGTCATTTATAAAATCATTCATTTTCGCTCAGTGTAAAATTACAATGCCACTTAGAAAAGACTCCAGACTCCAAGATTCACACTAACATTTAGGCCCTTCTGTAGATTAATAAAGGGCTAGGCAATAAAACAATATTGGGTTATGAGATTAGATATCATCTTAGATTACGGATATCATCATCTCTTAAGAGTTGTCTAAATTATTTTGTTTTCCTGTATTTTATAACCACTACATTGCTGCGACAGTACACCACTAATTTTAAAACATCGGGCAGATTTTTAGATATTTCTAAACTTCAAAATGCTTTTAATTTCCAATGTCTTAATTAGCTTCTGTAACAGTTTCCCCCCCACTTATTCCTAAAGGGGCATTTAATCAGTTAAGCTCAAAAGTGGACCCTTGCACACATGACAAGCTGAAACCTGTCAGATAATGAAAAACCTGCTGCAAGATATACAAAAAATAAAAACATTTTTAAAAAATTAATAAATCATTTTGGCCTGGTTGACACTATTTATTAGTTGACATGTATGTCCTTCAAAAACAAGCTTGACCTGTGATCTCTGTCTGACTTAAGGCTTGTTTTACAATCAGCAGGTTTAGCAGTTAGGGCACCTTCAGCCTGAGGAGGGGGTCACTGCTGTTTTAGCTGAAGGCTGGAATAAAAACATGCAGAAGCTATTATAACACATGCTTACAGGTGAAAACATGGTGTGAGACAGACACACGGTGTTTACCTGACAGTCCTCCCATGGCTGCAGTCCACGGCTGTTTGTACGCGATGTTCCACACCAGGAAAGCAGAGAAACCCATCAGCATACCAAACGAGGCATAGCCGATACTTAAGTATGTTTTATTAACCGCCATTGTCACAAAAACAAGGTGGTAAGAAAGCAGGAGCACGAGCCCGACGAGACGAGAACCGAGTGTGTGAGTGTGTGTGTGTGTGTGTGTGAGAGAGAGAGAGAGAGAGAGAGAGAGAGCAGCGAGGTAATAATTTCAAAACAACTGTCCCTGTGCAATCTGAGAGATGCCCCAAGAGGACAAAATGTGACGAAATGTGTGTCCTGCTGACTAATGATTGTTTTTAATCACGCGCGAGAGGGAAATCTGAAACATGACAAAGCATTTCTGGTCAGGATTTCTGTCTTTTTTTCTGTCCAGCTGTAAAAAAACAACATTGTTACGTCATCCGAGACTAACCAACGAGCTCGTGCTCAGTCCTGCAAATACCCACCTCTAACAGAGTGAGTGGACACAGCGCCCCCCACAGGAGCAGAGGACAAACAAAACATGCCCACTCTCCACGTGGGACCCTTTGTGGACATTGGCTTTACCTTCAGATTTTGGGAGGTGCAACACACCCCAGTGCTGTATGTTTTAAAAATACTGTTAATATTTGCAAAATCAATCAATTGGTTTCCTTCGAATATTTTTGACCTGATTAAAAAACAATAAATCTCTGCAGTGGCTGGCAGTGCCACATAAGGGGTCAAAGGTGATAGCAGTCAGTGTTGTTTTTAGCCTTCCCCCTTGTAGAGATCTCTGAATCTTTTGATATTGTAGGAGGATTGTAGGTGGTTAATTCTTTCACAAAGTGGTGAACCTCGCATCGTCCTGGCTTGTGAACATATGTACCTTTTGAGGATCCCTTGTTTCAGGTATTTTCCACACTTTTCCAAGTCTTTAGTTGCATCTTACCTAGTTTTGTTTAACCATGTTGCAGCCATAAAATGGAGAATGAGTGTGTATTTAACAAAAACAATGAAGTTAATCAGTTTGAACATTAAATACCTTGTCTGTACTGTATTCAATAGAATACTGGTCAGAAATGTAAATCATTGCAGGTGTAAATGTGGGTCTACAGGAACCAAAACAGAATAATTGGGTTAAAACAACAGATCACAAAAGTATGTATGTAAGTATAAGTATAATGTATGTATGTAAGTATAATGATTGGATGCAAGAATTTTTATTTGTGAAGATTCAGACGTTCTGCTAAATGTAAGGCTCCATGTCAGAACTACAGTAACCTTATCACTGGATTTAGCATTTCTGCTTCAGAAGTCAATTGAAACTTCCCATTTAAACGGTGGTACTTCTTATACTAAAGCTCTAAAAAACTAGAGCTTAAAAAAAATAGAAAAGGCAAGTGAGGGTAACAAACTGACCTGGAGCTGCCATGGATATTAAAAGTCCTGAAACATTTAGTGCCTTTCAAAGTAAAAGAACTGAAACAGAAAATACAGCGTTTAAGCAATGAAAGCAGTTGCAGTAAATTATGTGTGAAAAGTCAAAGCTGTGGAAGTTAAAAGAGATGAATATATTTTTTTTTGGGGGGGGGGGGTTGTTTTTTGTTCAAAGGCCAGTAATGAAAGGAGAAACAACATTAAGGTTTTATATAAGAATTTTTATTTTTGAACATTCAAACCTTCTGCTTAAAGTCATGTTCTGCAGTAACTTTTACTATTTATTGCGCATTGGTAGTTGAACTTTTTCATTTGTGCCAACATTTGAAGTTGTCACGCTTGTTGTGAGATTTGACACTTGATTGAACATCAGCCAACTAATGTGAGAATAAACCCTAAATTTATGTAATACACTATGCAAAAAATTAATCAGCAAATCAGCATTTTAGTAATCAAAAAAAGAGGCCAATTCCCTTGTTACAGCATGTTAAATATGTATATTCTCTCAGTCTTGCACCATAGTGAACAGAAACTGTCAGACACAGTCGATGTGAGCTTAGGATGTGGGAAATTGAGGTAGACGTGTCAACTAAATAACCAACAATAGAGTAAATTCTCAGGAGATAATAATGGTAAAATATAAAAAAATAATTCTTACAGTAGATGTAACCCTAAAACTTGGCAAATAAAAATTCAACTTCAGTTTTAAATTGCTGACAAGATCTGCGTATCACAACAGTCATTTTAAAGTAAAAGTAAATAAAAAAAGATGTATCCATGGATGATGAAAGCATACATGAAAAAGAGATTGCACAAACAAAACACGGACTTTGTCAGAACTAAATGAAACTAATAAGAAAGATATAAAAGAAAAGATTATATTGAACCCACAACCAACCACCCGAATAACAAAAAGTAGAATATGACAGCAGTTTGATAAAGCTCAAGCTGTGATATCAGTTTACAACAGACTTGGCAGATAGTAACGGAAGAAGAAATCATCCAATTTCGTCTTCATGGCCTTGATGATAGCTGCGTCGCGGTAGATGCGTTGAATGAGTAAGTGTTCTTTGGAGAACACCAACAGGTCGCACCACTCCGTGCCCGTCACCATCATCTCTCCTTGGATGTGCCAGTAGTAGGAGTGGGCCCTCTTCAGTTGCACAACTCCGTCCTGGCAGACCAGGAACCCGCACTCCACAAAGCTCTGGAACGCAATGCATTTCATGTGCACCAGCCCAAAACTGGGCCTCTCGTTGGGGTCATACACCAACCCGTCAGGTTGCGCCCCCAGCCACGGAGCATTTGGATGGACAACCAAACCACATTGGTACCAGTTCACGCACAAATGCTGACAGTATTCCCGGAGCGCATCAGCCCTCATTTCCTCCTCTATGTGTGCCGTCTTGTCTCTTCGGATTCCTTTCTGTATCTTGTATATTAGGTGCTCCGCATTGCTCTGCCCTGGTTTAAGTTTGCAGATCTCCCTGAAGCGGCTGGTCAAGCGCAGGTTGCGCAGCTCCTCGACCACCTCCTTGCGTCCACGTGTGGAGTGCTCCAGACTGTGTGCTGCCTCCCAGGTGATCTGCATGACATCCACATGTTCCTGCTCCTTGGCACTGAGGGTAAGGAAAGTTGACATTGGCTCCAGTTTCTTATTAGGCAGGGGAAGCAGCGGACGAGGGGGAGCATCTTCATAAGTTTGGTAATCTTTAGCTGATGGCGCAGGGCACTGGTAGGACAAGGGGCTGCCTTTAGGGACTTTCCCAAAAGCACAGTCCACGAACTGCACATTCTCTGTGAGGCCCATTTTGGTTATCAGAGGCTTCTTGTCATCTGGAAAGTCCTTGAAGGCTTCAGTGAGCCTTGCCAAAAACGACTTGCAGTCACTCTGGGTAGGGATGAAGGATTGGTAGGGCACCCTCCTGTATGAAACAGGTTATTATCATTAGACAAAAATACAAATATAATAGTAATATATAAAGAATTGTAGACAGAGTGGGCCATTCTTACCTTGGTAATTCTAGCATGGTTTTCTGCAGGGACGACTTTGGCTTCTTTCATTTTTTAGAAGGAAAAGAAAAAATAATTATTTCATGCTTTAACCATTAAAAACTAAGCAGGTTTGACATGTGAACAAAACAGTCTTTACCAGTACTTAAGGGCTTCTCCTGCCTGTTACAGTCAGAGTAAATAAATGTATTTATTTTTTTAAATCTGCAGAAGTCTAGGGCATTCAAACAAGCTTACCGTTGAGCTTTTTACTGACGATACCTCATGTATGTGAACTTCTGGAAACTGGCTTGTGCTGTCTTTTTTCCCGGATGGCTTTGGGCAATCTGTGACTGCATCTGAGTCCCAGGCGCTACCATACTCATCTTCATCAGCTGAGACTGTGCCTGAAGAGTCGGCTTTGTACTCAACCACTTTAATATGGAATGTGTCAGCGATGCTGGGCATGCTTTCATCTACTTCTTCTTCTGGGTCATTTTTCACACAGTCTGGGGTAAAAAAGTTTTCAGCTTCACCAAGCCCTTGTTGTTGTTGTGATCCAAAACTTATGTCACATTCAGTTGGCTCTTCTTTAGGTTTTTTAGGCAACGGCTCAGACAGCTCCACCTTTGTGTTGAGCTCAGGGGGCAGCTCCACCTTTGTGTTGAGCTCAGGGGGCAGCTCTCTGACATCTGTGGTTGCTCCAATGTTGTGGTAATCATCTATAGGAGGGGAAAAGAAATAACACCAATTATTACGAACTATACATCTCTTGCTTCACTTTGGGTGTAAAATGTACATGGGCACAATACTGGCTTCTTGAAGCTGTAATGCTTTTTAAATACTAGAAAACATAACTAATAAATGGAGACAAATTTGTTTTTTCCACTTTTCTTTTAGATATTTTAAAACATTCAGATTTGGATACTCTACATGTTTTTACTTTTTCTGGCATTTTAGTTGTTTTACTCCATGCTAAAACGTTTATTCTTCATTTGAAGAATATCTTAGAGTTAGGCAGAAGTTGGCCAATGTTACTTCGGTAGAAATAAGTTTCCAAAGTAGCATCAATTGGAAATGATACAGTAAAAAACAATCAGCTCATAACTATTTTAAAGTAGAACATTAATATTGGTCAAAGCGAATATAAGCTAAACCTAATGTAAAGTTCAATTAAAAAACCAAAACAAAAGAGACTGGTTACATTTAGATCTGATAGCATGGTATTGAATGGTTGTGGATGCATAATGTACAAGTATTTAATATTTATCTCTCAGATAACGTTACAGTCAACGAGATACGTTACTTCAGACTTCATATACACAATGAGCATAGCAACATGGGCTAGCTAGCCTGCCAAACGTTACATTATTTACTGCTACGTTTCACTGTTTAGCTCAGCTAACGTTAGCTAACTTGGCTAATTCCCAGGCTGATAATTAAATTTCAAATAACTTTATTAAGGTTAAGGTGTGTAGTACTCATCGTAACTCAGGTGAGACATTCGTAAATAAGTCACAAACCTATCTTAGGTAACTTTATTTCGGGGTTGAGGACCATGTGTAGTACATTCCGCAGGCGTTTGTTTTCCTCGTAGTACGCCTCCACGATTGTTTCAATTTCTCCAAATATCTCCACAGCCACGGCAGTAAATCGTTCAGTTAAAAAGCTCCGAAATTTGTGTAGTTTAGGGTCCGACATCTTGGCCAATAATGTTAATGTTTGATCAAAAATATTTTGAGTTTGACTCCTCCTCGATGACTGAGGACCAGCTGATGAGGACGCGCGCAAAACCTCAAAAAAAAAGAAGAAAATAGAAAGTTAGCCGGAACATGGAAAAAAAAGGACTTCCGTTGGAAAACATCTTCTTCTTTGGACTTATTGAAGCGTTTCGCTTTCAACTTGTTACATGATCGCCCTCTATGTGGCTTAAAAAAACCCAATTAAACATCAAACTTAACTCAAAAGAGTTATTTTAACCATTCACATATAGCACTGTGAACTATATACTTATGTATTAAAAGTTAATTATATATTTTAGTAAATAGATAGATAGACCCGTAAATCTAATGTAAATGAAATAAATGAACATAAGTAACGTGTGTAAAATGATTTTTGTTCTGTTTTGCTTTGTGGACTGCTTAGGAAATAACGAGGAGGACACACACACACACACACACACACACACACACACATATATATATATATATATATATATATATATATATATATATATATATATATATATACACACACATATATATATAAACAAGTGAACACCATCACAATAAGCTTGAATAAATAAGCAAATTAGGGTTCCTTCTTTCATCACATGTCAGTTATTTACACCAACAACTTTACTGTAATATTGAAAATTCAAAACTTTATATTTTACTGTACAAACTCGCCACTGTAGGTAAGTTAGTGGTGTAGTGTAGGTAAGTAATATTGCAGATATGTCCTTTTATATATATATATATATATATATATATATATATATATATATATCTATATATATATATATATATATATATATATATATTATAAAATAAGAATACATTAAAAATGCCTATGACGTAGTGAAGTGCCCAATAATTCCAGGCAGAATGATCAGAGTTGACGTAGTCGGCTGTATATTTTCGAAAAATTTATTCCAGAATCACCATTTCACTCTGAAATTTTGGAGAGGAAACTTTCACTCGACGATATCTGAAAAACTGAGCAAGTGACCACCGAAAGAAGCCACCCACGGACCCCAGCTGAACTACTCTACCGGTTCATCATGGAAAATGTAAGAATTTAGCTTTTTAAATTTCACTTTTACAGGTCCTTTCCCACGACGCCTCAACTTAATTTTTAGCTTTTAGAAAACCTAGGCAATCGCCAAAACAGGAATTTCGTGGCTTACATTTAGTTGAGGCATCGAAAAAATACATTTCCCCTTTAAAAAGTAATTTTACTCGACGTCTCAGCTAAATGTAAGTCTTGAGTATGCTCGGAAGTCCCCAAAACTGATTTATATGTCTTAAATGTAGTTTAGGGGTTGAATAAAGTAACATTTTGTTTATTAAAGTAATATTAAGCCAGGTCTCGACTAAATTTATGATTTGAAAAAAGCTAGAAAGTCTCCAAAAACTTACTTTAATTGCCTAAATGTAGTTAAGAGGTCGAATAAAATACGTTTTCCTTCGACTAAATTAGTCTCGAGGCTTCAAAAACTCGACAGCCTGGCCACTAACTTACCTACAGTGGCGAGTTTGTACAGTAAAATATAAAGTTTTGAATTTTCAATATTACAGTAAAGTTGTTGGTGTAAATAACTGACACGTGAGAAAAGAAGCAACCCTAATTTGCTTATTTATTCAAGCTTATTGTGATGGTGTTCACTTGTTTATGCTAGTTTTTGAAAATGTAATATTGCATATTGCCCAACCAATTATTATTTTAAAACACCATGGAGGTCTTACCTCTAATGTGACATTTCTTTTGAGTTTGGAGCCTACATTAATGCTAAATATGAAGATTGTCAAGTTATCATTTTTTTGGATTGTTTTATTTATCTGATATTTAGCTAGTATGGAGGGGGTGGGGGTGACATGTAGTAGAAATAGCTTGTTTATTTAAGGGAAACTCAGTGACCTAATGTTGAATGGGTTCAATATAGTTGTGTTGTGTTGAAGAGTCCACTTCAAAATTGTATTTCAATCATTACAGATGTGTGATGTGCCATCCCACCTCCTCGACCACCTCTACTGGAGGAGGGAGCCCAGCAGGAGTCACCAGCAGGAGCAGCCAGCTCCCAGCACCAGCACCAGCGCCAGCGCCAGCGCCAGCACCAGCACCAGCGCCAGCGCCAGCACCAGCGCCAGCACCAACATGGTAAGACTTACATGATTGATTGATTGATTTGTTTATTTAAGTGTGTATCCCATTGAAGTTTTTATAGTAGTTTGAAATATTATTTTGAACGTTATCTTTCATGTGAAGTGTAGTGCATTGATGCTGAGTTTAAATGACTATCACTGTTATTGTACCATCTGTGAATGTGCAGGCTACATGTTATAAAATATCAATGTAGGATTTGAGAAAAATCAATTCTCAGGACAACATGTGTTAGAAATCTGTCATATCATGTTTGTGATATTGGGACAGCCATGACATAACAAGTAACAGTGTACCATGTGCCAAAAATTTGAAACTAGGCCTATGCACATAGTGGAGAGAAGAAAGAGAAGAGACTTTAATGTTTTGTTCTACAACATAAAATACAAAAGTAAATACCCCACTCGCAACTTTGAAACTTTTATGTGTATTAAAAAAGACAGTTGCTAAATAGTGGATAAATAGCATTACATAATGTAGCGGGGTCTTTTCGCCAACCTGGACTAGTAGGACATTCTTCCCCTAATCTCGCAATACTTCCACACGAGATTCACCAGGTAAAGGCACCTGAAGATGCTGTAAATCTGACCTGGGTTACATCAACGTCATCACGCTAAATACAGCTTTAAAAGGTCTTGTAGCAGTGGCAACTTGACCATAGTGTAGTTCGTTTTCGCATCGCAATAGTT
This sequence comes from Plectropomus leopardus, assembly GCF_026936395.1. Lineage (NCBI taxonomy): Eukaryota > Metazoa > Chordata > Actinopteri > Perciformes > Serranidae > Plectropomus > Plectropomus leopardus. Next base: position 12,860,699 of record NC_142177.1, on the reverse strand, counting down.
TTTCACCTCTGGCATTTACATTTAGGCTCCAGATATCCTAGAAGTTATGTACATTTGTGAAGATTATCTTGCTGAACAAAATGCGTAAGTATCATAAATAATTTACTGACATATTTTATGTTGTAGAATAAAAAGTGAAAGTATTTTATATTAGTGCTGACCAAAGACCTTATTTCAGACATCTTACCAAAAACCCATTAAAAAAACAAACAACGGATTTCCGGGTTTTGGGACTCAGTACTGGGGTTCTCTATTTGAATATTCCACATACAGATAGTTTATTAAGTGTTCTTAACATTTTAGCAACTTAGAAGTTGAGATCTAACAATTCAAAAGTTTCACTCTATTCTGTAGATGTTCAAAAGACTATCTATAGAGTATATGGGACACTTCTTGAACAAACCTACATATTTTCAGAATAATTCATCATATGTTGAGTGAACAGTTCAACTAAATTGTTTTGAGAAGATGTAATAAACTGTCACATATACTCAGTGAAACAGTTGAATTGTTGAATCTCAACTAAAAAGCTGTTGAAATATTTGAAAATGTTATATCAGTGATCTGTAGGTGGACTGTCCAAAAAAATTCCCCCAAAACACAAAATTGCTGAAGTTCTACTCAAAAGCTTTACACAATTACCCCTGTTTTGACTTGTAACAGTTTCACGTTATTTTGAAAATGAAAATGTGGACTTCTTTAGCACAAGATTAAGACAGTGTTTGCAAACACAAATACAAAAACAACAGTGAAGTGATAAAAGAAAAAAAGACAACAGTGAAAAAGTAATCACCCAGATTAGTTTGTTTTGTTTTGTTTTTTTAGATTTGTGTCATCATAGAGTTCAAGCTTCTTAAGTGCAGCTGTATTTGTTATGTTACTCCCAAAGCTTTTGTACTTCAGCATTTATTATTGTTAAAATTAAGTTATTATTGTACTTGCTGAACAAACACAATGGATCACAGTGAACTAAAGGGTGTATCATGAACTCAGTATCCAGAGACATGCACAAAAGTGAAGGAGTTTTTTTTACGTTATTATTTAGTGGATGTGTAGGACCCATGCATTAGTTTGTGGGGTTTATTTGATTGTAGACATTTGCCTTTTTTATAGAAAGAAGTGTTATCTTAAGTTTTAAGAGTTGATTTAATCTATTTTTGCCTAATAAGAACTGAGCAGCACTTTAGGAACCTCAGCTTATCTTAAACTGAGCTGTCAGGGATTTAAGAAAAAATAGATCCGTCCTATGTAATTCTACATCAAAAAGCTGATATGCAATAATGTGGAAGTCAGTTGTTATATTAGACAGGAGAAAGTGTTTGAAAAGTAAAGCCCCCAACTTCCATCCAACTGGATGAGCCTCGTCTGATTTGTAAAAGTGAAGTCACCCCCTGCTGGGGAGATGGTGGGAGGAGAACTGTCTCTGTGTCCTGTTGTGCGAGAATATGACACAGACCCCTGCCACTCCTGCCAAAGTTGCTCGATAAAGGCTGGGTCACGGCCTTTGACCCCATGGGAGCTATGGATAATGACACATGCGCAATGTAAGTGGGAATGCGGTGTTGGAGGGTTACAGCAGATGGCGCTAGAAATAAAGGGATGGTGCCAACTCAGGTGCTCTTTGGCCGCACTCTTTTTTAGCGTCCTTGCGTATGCACAGGTCAGGATATTCATCTTCAATACCTCGTACCCTACCAGTTTAACTTTCTCCTCGCCAGTGTTGCCATGACAGCTCGTCACATCATAGCCACATGTTGTTGCAATGTGTTTTTGCCCATAATTCCTCATTTTGGCCTGTGTCCCTCTCCTGGAAGCAGCAATAACATGTCTTCAGTTTCTCTGGCTGTATGAACTGCAGGCAGCTGACCCACTGATTGTTATCCTCCTGCAGGTCTTCATGCGCTGCCTGGATGACGATTTTCTGCCGACCATGCGTTTGGTTCCGCTTCGGTCCGTGCGTTACACCAAGTGATCAGTAAGTTTGATGTGTTGCTGCCTGCTCAGAGACCAGTGGGATTTGCTGTATGATGAGAAGTGTGGAGTGGAGTGTGTGCGCGAGCGCTACAAGTCTGATTTCAGTAATTATTACTGTCAGCAAAGTCCTGCAGATTGGTCTCTGGCAAGTTCACCAGGAAATTGTTTGGCTGAGGTGGTACGCCACCTTGATCCTGACACATCTCATCTTTTGATCACTTGAGTTCGTCCTTGATGGCGTAAACAATAACTACACTCATCATTTATGTGTCATTACCTGTGTGAAATATTTTTCCTCAAAGCACCATGTTTTGGTTCATAAAAGTGTTTTTATTTTAACAGTGTAACAGCTATTGACTCTCCATTAAACACTGCCAAACCCAACAGCTCTTGAATTTCCACCAGGTGGCTCTAATGAATTAGATATGTTAATCACTGGACGTGCTGCAGTGTCCCCTGCTGTTGCTAAGGGACTACAAAATAATTTAAACTTGACCATAAGAGTTTTCATTTCCTCTCAACTTACACATAATGTGTCAAGTTAGTCCATTTGTTTTTCAATAGAGTGGCTTTCTTATGGTATAGAGTTATGGTATTGCTGTGATCATCATTGGTATAAATAAGCTGCTATTCACCTTTTCACTGTAAAGCAGATCGGCGTGATACCCAGGCCAACAACAGAGGCTATTTTGGATGAAATGTAATAATCTGTTCAGTTACACAGAAAACACAAATGGAAATCAGTTCTTCTGCAGCAGAAGTCTGTAAGGGCCATTGACTGATCACGTTTGACCTGGTCTTTACTTTCCCTCTGTTTATCACTTCAACAGGTTGGTGGAACCAGGAAGAGGCAGAGGGAGGAGGAGAGCAGCCCCGAGGAGCCTCCAGAGAGACGACTCCGCAGCCCCAGCCCGCTGCCCTCCACCTCTACCCCACAGGCCAGGTCGGAGGATGTCCAGCTGGAGGTGGGTGCTATAAAATGTATTCATGGGGTCAAACCCATTCTATCCCAGCTCACTGGTTACCATTCATATATATCCCACACTACTGTATCAGCCTGAAGGGTGTAGCTGAACCAGTCTGACCCTCAATCCCCTCTCTCTGTGCAGGAGAACCAGCCACAACCCCTCCAGCAGCCTGTGCATGACGGTGATGACGTCATGGCCCTGCCCTCCATCTACGGTCCCCAGCCAGGTGGTCTCCCACCTGCTGCTTTCAACGAAGTGGCTGAGATGGTTCTGGCGTGGATGTTTGACTCTCCATACAAGCCGGAGATGTGACAGTACCACACCAACACCCACTCAAACATACTCACACCCACTCACACAAACACAAACACAAACACACACACACACACACACACACACACACACACACACTGAAATGCAAAAATGCAAAACACACTGTTTTTCTGATATTTATCTTTCTATCCTTCTTAGTATGTAGATAAGTTTTCATTCTTAAATTCTTTTTAGTATACATAAGTATCTTGAAACACACTAACACACACACACACACACACACCAGTTCTTTGCTTACAACCTTCAACTTTCATATCCTGCCTAAAAAAAAAAAAAAAAAAAAAATCTTTGTATGTATACTGTAGATAAGTTTTCCATCATTCATTCCTTTATAGTTTGTAGATAAATTTGGTGCTTTCTTTTATATTGAAGATAACTTCACCACTCCTTTGTAGTGTGTAGACAAGTAGAGCATGCTCTTTAAGTATTTGATACCTTTGCCATTGTGTTTGAAAAATTACTTTTCTAACAAAAAAAATGTAATGGTAAGTATTTACACTCACTGACACTTAACAAAAAACTCTAAAAAAAACAAAGCCTGAAATTATTTTCCTTCAACACTGTAAACAAGAAATTCCACTTCATCTAGAACATACAAACTATTTAGGTACCAAGTATTTTAAGGATTAAAAATCTCTTGTGAATCTGTTGAGGCAAAGTTATACTGACTTCTTGACAGGGGTAAAGGGCTTTAGGAAGGTTTATTGGCAATGCTCCATTCCACTTGGTTTTTGAAGGTTTTTTTATTCTGTTCTTACTTTTCAAATATTTCACCAAATGGATTCTTAAATTGATAAAATCAGTACAGTAACTGAGTGATTTAAAACATGTAGTAGAAGGTATGCTATGCGCATGTTACACTGAATTCAACCAACAGAGGTCAGAAGGGCAGAGTTTTAAAGTGATTATCTCAATTTAAAAATCTAAAAAAAGGGTCAAAGAGTTAAGGAGGGTCAGTCTAAAGACCAACATTATTGCATTATAGTTTTGTATATCATCATATGGGTATTAATATGGGTAAACTTGTTCGAGTTTATTATAGCACAGATTTAGATGAAACATTTTGTTTATTTATGGGTTGAAGTAGTACTAGTAATATTTGTATCAACTTGTATTATATTGTGGTCTTTGCATAACTACGACATAGGTTCTAAAAGATCGTTTGAAAGAAACCTACAAAACATATTTACAATATAAAAACCTTGAAAAGATCTTGAAAAAGCATACAAAAGTAACAAAGAGTATTGTATTTTAACAGTAGTAGTAACAGTTTTAGGAGTGATCAGGAATTTCTAACCTCTCTTATATGCACCAGTACTTGCACTTAAAAGTTTTTTTGGAACAAATTTAAGCTGTCTAAGTCATTTTGATCAGCGATGTTAAGGTTTCTCTTTCTCAGGCTTTAGGTGTTAACGTGTTGATGGTGTTGTAATTAAGATCTGAAAATAACATGTTATTTTTTAAAAATAGCATCAACTGCATGCTGCTATTTTGTGTCTTTGTATAAACCATTTTGATCAGCAAAGGTAAGCTTTCTCTTTTTCTATTTTTTTGACTTTGTAAAGAAAGGAAAGGGCTTTAAGAGGGTCTGTAGGCAATGTTCCATTCAAATCTTTTTTGTGCTGCAGTGCACGTTACAAATGTTAGAAGACATGAAAACTGTTCTGTTTTAGTGTTTCTTATTAATACTATAGTTTCTTGGCTTTGTCCAAAGATTTCTGAGTATGAACAATTGAAAACAAATTCCTTCAATTAGGTGTTTTATAACTTTTTAAACTAGTGTCTTCTTATATCATGACATAAGAAAAATATATTTGATGGAACATTGCCAAAGTGTTAGGGTTTGGGAGGGTGAGACCCTCTTAAAGACCTTTTCTTCTATTATGAAGAGTTACACATAAGAGTTAAGATTGTATGTTTAATTCATTCACAAGTTGAAGTAGTATGAAGTAATATTTGTACCAGCTCTAATAATACTGTGATTGCTGCATAAACAACTGCAGTACTAAAAGAACTTTTAACAGAAACTTACAAAATGTATTGACCATCTAAAAATAATCTAATTAAAATCGTAAAACATGCAAAAGTTATCCTGAAATTTAACAGCAGCAGTAGTTGTGTTTGCATCAGGAGTGATCAGAATTACTAATAGCTCCGGTGTTGCCAAGCAACAGTAAAAATTCTAGCTAGGGCTGTCAGCATTAATGCCTTAATCACAATGTGATTAATGTTAGAAATATACTGTGTTATTTTTTTAAAAAATCACATTAATTGCGTACTGCTTTTTTTGTCTGTTTAACACAACAAACACACCCTGACTCATAGCCAAGTCATACAGAAATTTGGAGACTCATCTAAGAGAAAGTTCAGTGTTATTAAGTATCAAAAGCTAAAAATAAATAGATTAATACATTAAAAGAACATTATACAATAAAAAAAAGTAAAAGACGAGAAGATAAATGTCCCTTACTGACTTACTTACTTACTACTTGTTTGTGGTTTAACATATACTGAACTACATAAAGAACTTGAGAAGCCCCTAGCAACTTATGGTTCTGTTAAACGTGTATTGCTAATGATGGTCCAAAATTAAAATTTCACCATCACTCAATAATAAAGTATGTGCACACAAAAGCCCATAGTGTGGGAGGATTGGCAATGGTATCACCGAGAGACACACATGCAGCATTAACACCAGCTTATGCACAGAAGTTACCAGTCTCTGCCAAGAGTCCTGCAATGTCCCCACCTGCTTGAGTGGATTATCGTTATTGTTATCTCTTGAAGCAGTTCTGCAAAGGCTGCTGGTATAATGGATTGATTACCAAACTTCAGCTGGAGCAAAAGACAAAGATATCACCCCCTTTTGCTGATCTAGTTCTCTGTTTGGGACAGAGGAAGACAGACAAGCAGCAAAAGGCACTTGTATGAAGAAGCACCTTGGACTAAATGAGCAAAGCTCCACTAGTCCAAAGCTTCACCCTGCAGCGCTTAGTCTGACTTAGTTACTGCAACTGAGGAGGAGATTGCAGAGACTGAGCTGCTGAAGAAACAGATTGACAAACAAGTCCAAATCACTGTCTTGCAGACTAAGACTCCTTTTAAAGGTTGGACTGTCAGACGCAGCCTGCTGTCTTGAAACAACACCATCACCTAACCTGTCTCTTTAAATGTACATCCACTCCAAAGAGCCACTCTATTCTGGCATAGGGTACAGCTCAACCAGGGCAAGTAGCAATGGTGACACCCAGCTGTCATTGTGAACGGTGTCAGCCCTCCCATTGTGTAGCAATATCTCATCCAACTGCCATGCGAGCCAGTGAAACCATGTCTCCGGTGCACTGTTCATGTCAGCTGTGGGCATTTTTGGGAAAAATCCCCCATCCTACCAGTGACTCCTGTTAACTTGCAGCTTTTAAGCCATTTATACTAACCTCCATGAGACATGAAAAACTGTAGATAATCTGCTGCCTTTGGCTACTGGTGTTAAAAAGCATGTTAGCCCTCAAGCCTTGCCATCAGTGTATGACCAGCTATGTGATTGAGTTTATGGTTCAGTATACGACGGAGATGAGCTGTTTTCCAAATTCATGGGAACGCTGCAAACAATGATGAGAAGCCTTCTAACTACGTAAACTTCCTGCAAGTCCTCTAGAGTGCAGTGATTAGAGGAGGGGGTATCACAAAAAGTGAACAGAATCATTATGTGTTGAAGCAGTTCTACTAAGGCTGCTTAGATAATGGATTGAGTAACGACCTTCAACTTGAGCAAAAGAAAAAGATAACAATTTCTGCTGATCTGGTACTACTGTTTGGGACAGAGGAAGACAGACAAGCAGCAAAAGACAACCGTATGAGGAAGCCCCTTCAACTTAATAAGCAAAGATCCAGAGTTCCAAAGCTTAAACCTGGAAAGCTAAGTCTGACTGTATGCAGCATTGTAACACCTGAAGAGGAGATTCCTGAGATGGAGCTGCTGAAGAATACGATTGACATACAAGCCCAAGTCACTGTCTTGCAGACTAAGACTCCTCTTAAAGGTATGCCTTAGCACTCTGAGGCATCTGAAAACAATACACTTAAAGACAAAGATCGATTACAGTCAATCTCAAGTCACTGTTATGAAGACAGCAGGTCATAGAACTAAGAACAACCTGCCAGCAGCTGCTGAGCTTAGCAAAGTAAAGCATCACTAGTCTCTCCCAGCAGTTTACATGCAACATCGCCACCTGCAATAGCGGACTATTAGACGCAACCTGCTGTCTTGAGATCCACACCATTACCTTGGCAGTCTGCTACATCCCACATCCAGTCCCAAGAGCCACTTTCTTCTGGCACAGTGTACCGCTCACAAAGAGCAAGTGGTCATGGTGTCAATCCTGCAAAGGTTCATCCAGCTCTCACTGTGAATACTTTCAGCCCCCCTGTTTTGCAGCAAGAACTCATCCAACAAGCCATGTCATCCAGTGAAGCTATGTCGCCAATGCTCTGTTCATGTCACCTCTGCACATTCTCTGGGAAGATTCCCCGTCTGACCAATGAACTGGACTTTGACACCTGGAGAGCAAATGTTGAATATCAGCCTCTAATCCATTCATTCCTCACCTACATAAGACTTGAAAGATCATGGACAGTCTACTGCTTCTGGCTACTGATGTTATCAAGCACGTTAGTCGTCAATCCTTGCCATCAGTGTATTTCCAGCTACATGATTCAGTTTATGGTTCAGAAGACGATGGAGATGAGCTGTTATCCAAGTTCATGGGAATGGTGTAAACAATGATGAGAAGCCTCCTAACTAACTAAACCTTTTTCCAGTCCTCTTGAGTGCAGTGTTTAGAGGAGGTGGTATCAACGAAAGTGAACAGAATCATTATGTCTTGAAGCAGTTCTACTAAGACTGCCTGGATAATGGATGGAGCAACGATCTTCAACTTGAGCAAAAGAAAAACGTGCCCTGGCTGAGACTGAGCTGCTGAAGAATCCAATAAAAAGACAAGCCCAAATCACTGTCTTGCAGACTAAGACTCCTTTTAAAGGTGAGGCATCTGAAACCAATACACAGATCGCTGACCTTCAAGCTCAAGTCACTGTTATGAAGACAGCAGGTCATAGAACTAAGAACAACCTGCCAGCAGCTGCTGAGCTTAGCAGAGTAAAACATCACTAGTCTCTGCCAGGAGTCCACATGCAATGTCGCCACCTGCAATAGCGCATGATCAGATGCAGCCTACTGTCTGGAGATCCACACCATTACCTGGGCAGTGTGCTACATCCCACATCCAGTCCCAAGACCCACTGTCTTCTGGCACAGTGTACCGCTCAACCAGGGCAAGTGGTTATGGTGTCAGTCCTGCAAAAGTTCATACAGCTCTGACTGTGAATGGTGTCAGCCCTCCTGTTGTGCAGCAAGAACTCATCCAACATGCCATGTGATCCAGTGAAACTATGTCTCCCATGCTCTGTTCATGTAACCTCTGCACATTCTCTGGGAAGATCCGTCCAACCAATGAAATGGACTTTGACACCTGTAGAGCAAATGTTGAATTGCAGCTTCTACTCCATTCATCCCTGACATACAAAAGACATGAAAGATCATGGACAGTCTGCTGCTTCTAGCTACTGATGCTATCAAGCATGTTAGCCCTCAATCCTTGCCATCAGTCTATGTCCAGCTACGTGATTCAGTTCATGGTTCAGTATACGATAAGGATTAGCTGTTGTCCAAATTCATGGGAATGCTGCAAACAGTGACAAGAACCCTTATGACTACCTAAACTTCCTGCAAGTCCTCCTGACTGCAGTGTTTAAAGGAGGGGTATAACAGAAAGTAAATAGAATCATTATGTCTTGAAGCAGTTCTACTAAGGCTGCTTGGATAATGGATTGAGTAATGACCTTTAGCTTGTGGAAACGAAAAAGATAACAACTTTTGCTGATCTGGTACTACTGTTTGGGACAGAGGAAAACAGACAAGCAGCCAAAGACAACCGTATGAGGAACCCCTTTGGACTAAATAAGCAAAGCTCCAGTGTTTCATACCTTGCAAACGGCAACGCTTAGTCTGACCGCATGTAGCCTTGTAACAACTGAGGAAGAGATTCCTGAGACTGAGCTGCTGAAGAATCTGATGGACATACAAGCCCAAGCCACTGTCTTGCAGACTAAGACTCTTTTTAAAGGTATGCTTTAGCATTCTGAGGCATCTGAAAACAATACACTTAAAGACACAGATCGCTGACATTCAAGCTCAAGTCACTGTTATTAAGACAGCAGGTCATAGAACTAACAACAGCCTGCCAGCAGCTGCTGAGCTTAGCAGAGTAAAGTACCACTAGTCTCTGCCAGGAGTTTACATGCAGTGTTGCAACCTGCAAATAGCGGACTATCAGACACAACCTGCTGTCTTGAGATCCACACCATTACCTCGGAAGTCTGCTACATCCCACATCCAGTTCCAAGACCCACTGTCTTCTGGCACAGTGTACCGCTCAACCAGGGCAAGTGGTTATGGTGTCAGTCCTGCAAAAGTTCATACAGCTCTGACTGTGAATGGTGTCAGCCCTCCTGTTGTGCCGCAAGAACTCATCAAACATGCCATGTGAGCCAGTCAAACTAAGTCTCTCATGCTCTGTTCATGTCACCTCTGCACATTCTCTAGGAAGATTCCCTGTCCGACCAATGAACTGGACTTTGACACCTGGAGAGCAGATGTTAAATTGCAGTTTCTAATCCATTCATGCCTGACCGACATAAGACATGAAAGATCATGGACAGTCTACTGTTTCTGGTTACTGATGTTATCAAGCATGTGAGCCCTCAATCCTTGCCATCTGTGTATGTCCAGCTACATGATTCAGTTTATGGTTTAGTAGACGATGGAGATGAGCTGTTGTCCAAGTTCATGAGAATGGTCCAAACATTGATGATTAGCCTTCCAGCTACCTAAACTTCTTGCCAGTCCTCTTAGCTGCAGTGTTTAGAAGAGGTTTATCAGAGAACCTGAACAGAATCGTTATGTCTTGAAGCAGTTCTTCTAAGGCTGCTTAGATAATGGATTGAGTAACGACCTTCAACCTGAGCAAAAGAAAAAGATAACAACTTCTGCTGATCTGGTACTACTGTTTGTGACAGAGGAAGACAGACAAGCAGCAAAAGACACCCGTATGAGGAAGCCCCTTGGACTAAATCAGCAAAGCTCTCGTGTTCCATAGCTTGCAACCTGCAATGCTTAGTCTGACTGCATATAGCGGTGTAGCAACTGAGGAGGAGATTCCTGAGACTGAGCTGCTGAAGAATCCTATTGAAATACAAGCCCAAGCCACTGTCTTGCAGACTAAGACTCCTTTTAAAGGTATGCCTTAGCATTCTCAGGCATCTGAAACCAAAACACTTAAAGACACAGATCGCTGACATTCAAGCTCAAGTCACTGTTATGAAGACAGCAGGTCATAGAACTAAGAACAACCTGCCAGCAGCTGCTGAGCTTAGCAAAGTAAAGCATCACTAGTCTCTGACAGAAGTTTACATGCAGTGTCTCCACCTGCAATAGCCAACTATAAGACGCAGCCTGCTGTCTTGAGATCCACACCATTACCTAGGCAGTGTGCTACATCCCACATCCAGTCCCAAGACCCACTGTCTTCTGGCACAGTGTACCGCTCAACCAGGGCAAGTGGTTATGGTGTCAGTCCTGCAAAAGTTCATACAGCTCTGACTGTGAATGGTGTCAGCCCTCCTGTTGTGCAGCAAGAACTCATCCAACATGCCATGTGATCCAGTGAAACTATGTCTCCCATGCTCTCTTCATGTAACCTCTGCACATTCTCTGGGAAGATTCTCCGTCCAACCAATGAAATGGACTTTGACACCTGGAGAGCAAATGTTAATTTGCAGCTTCTACCCCATTCATCCCTGACATACAAAAGACATGAAAGATCATGGACAGTCTGCTGCTTCTAGCGACTGATGTTATTGAGCATGTTAGCCCTCACTCCTTGACATCAGTGTATGTCCAGCTACGTGATTCAGTTCATGGTTCAGTATATGATGAAGATGAGCTGTTGTCCAAATTCATGGGAACGCTGCAAACAGTGACAAGAAGCCTTCTAACTACCTAAACTTCCTGCAAGTCCTCCTGACTGCAGTGTTTAGAGGAGGGGTATAACAGAAAGTGAATAGAATCGTTATGTCTTGAAGCAGTTCTACTAAGGCTGCTTGGATAATGGATTGAGTAATGACCTTTAGCTTGTGGAAACGAAAAAGATAACAACTTTTGCTGATCTGGTACTACTGTTTGGGACAGAGGAAAACAGACAAGCAGCAAAAGACAACCGTATGAGGAAGCCCTTTGGACTAAATAAGCAAAGCTCCAGTGTTCCATAGCTTGCAAACGGCAACGCTTAGTCTGACTGCATATAGCGGTGTAGCACCTGAGGAGGAGATTCCTGAGACGGAGCTGCTGAAGAATCTGATGGACATACAAGCCCAAGCCACTGTCTTGCAGACTAAGACTATTTTTAAAGGTATGCCTTAGCATTCTGAGGCATCTGAAACTAAAACACTTAAAAACACAGATCGCTGACATTCAAGCTCAAGTCACTGTTATTAAGACAGCAGGTCATAGAACTAACAACAGCCTGCCAGCAGCTGCTGAGCTTAGCAGAGTAAAGTACCACTAGTCTCTGCCAGGAGTTTACATGCAGTGTTGCAACCTGCAAATAGCGGACTATCAGACACAACCTGCTGTCTTGAGATCCACACCATTACCTCGGAAGTCTGCTACATCCCACATCCAGTTCCAAGAGCCACTGTCTTCTGGCACAGTGTACCGCTCAGAAAGAGCAAGTGGTCATCATGTCAATTCTGCAACCGTTTATCCAGCTCTCACTGTAAATGGTGTCAGCCCTCCTGTTGTGCCGCAAGAACTCACCCACTGTCCACTGTCTTCTGGCACAGTGTACCGCTCAACCAGGGCAAGTGGTTATGGTGTCAGTCCTGCAAAAGTTCATACAGCTCTGACTGTGAATGGTGTCAGCCCTCCTGTTGTGCAGCAAGAACTCATCCAACATGCCATGTGATCCAGTGAAACTATGTCTCCCATGCTCTTTTCATGTCACCTCTGCACATTCTCAGGGAATTTTCCTTGTCCCAACTAATGAACTGGACTTTGACACCTGGAGAGCAAATGTTAATTTGCAGCTTCTACTCCATTCATCCCTGACATACAAAAGACATGAAAGATCATGGACAGTCTGCTGCTTCTAGCGACTGATATTATCAAGCGTTAGCCCTCAATCCTTGACATCGGTGTATGTCCAGCTACATGATTCAGTTTATGGTTCAGTATACGATGGAGATGAGCTGTTGTCCAAATTCATGGTAACGCTGCAAACAGTGATAAGATGCCTTCTAACTACCTAAACTTCCTGCAGTGTTTAGAGGAGGGGTATAACAGAAAGTGAATAGAATCGTTATGTCTTGAAGCAGTTCTACTAAGGCTGCTTGGATAATGGATTGAGTAATGACCTTTAGCTTGTGGAAACGAAAAAGATAACAACTTTTGCTGATCTGGTACTACTGTTTGGGAAAGAGGAAGACAGACAAGCAGCAAAGACACCCGTATGAGGAAGCCCTTTGGACTAAATAAGCAAAGCTCCAGTGTTCCATAGCTTGCAAACGGCAACGCAGTAGCAGTGTAGCACCTGAGGAGGAGATTCCTGAGACTTAGCTGCTTAAGAATCCAATACAAACCTAAGTCACTGTCTTGCAGACTAAGACTCTTTTTGAAGGTATGCCTTAGCATTCTCAGGCATCTGAAACCAATACACTTAAAGACACAGATTGCTGCCATTCAAGCTCAAGTCACTGTTATGAAGTCAGCAGGTCATAGAACTAAGAACAATCTGCCAGCAGCTGCTGAGCTTAGCAGAGTAAAGCATCACTAGTCTCTGCCTATTGCAATGCAATAGCAGACTATCAGATGCATCCCACTGTCTTGAGATCCACACCATTACCTAGGAAGTCTGCTACATCCCACATCCAGTCCTTAGAGAGTCCTTCAAGACAGAAAAACCAAGGTCATTGTGCTGAAGAAAGGAAGAACTGCAGATAAGTTCCACTTTTTTATTTCAGAAACATCAATTCCTATCATCTCTGAAAATCCTGGGGAAGATCTTCAACAGCAGCCTCAAGGATACAGCTTCCATTAAAGGCATGAATGCACTAACATGGAATTCTGCCAAGGACCCTGTGGCCTTTGCTTCTCTGTGAATTTCCCATTTCTACCATCAAAGACCAGGGAAGGAGAAAGGAGTCAGTACCTGAGGAGATGGCTGGGTCTTCCAAGACGCTTGAGCAGCATCACCCTCTATGGAAACACATGCAAATTACGGCTGCCCCTTAAATCCATTGAGGAGGAGTTCAAGGTCTTGCGCGTGAGGGAGGTGCTGCAGTACCATAAGTCCAGTGACCCTAATGTCACAGGGGCAGCGGTATAGGTCAAGACTGGCAGGAAAAGGAGAGCAGAGGCAGCAGTAGAGCAAGCAGAGTCACAGTTGTGCCAAGGAGACCTGGTGGGAACACTGGCGAGAGGAAAAGCTGGACTAGAAACCAACACCTGCAACCCCTCAATATGACAGGACTCGGGGAAAGGAGCGATGGCGACTGGTTTAGAAAGAGGTTAGAGCTGCAATCGAGGAATGGTCCAGCAGAGCAGTGGGACAGGGGCAGCTTGTTAAGAATTTTTGGCTGTATTGCACTCTGGTTTTGTTATGAATCATTCACGGTCCAAGTCTTTAGTTTGGCTTTGTATTTTGTTTTTTTTTTCTTTCTTCCTATTTTTTTTCTATTTTCTCCTTATTCAAGCGTGCTGCTCGGAATTGTCGGTTGATGTTTGTGACAATGATGGTGCCTCTTTTCTGGAGATATTTAATTAAGGTTATACTGTGTATATACCATGGACTGTCTGTTATATTATAAACAGTCTATGATATTGATGCTGAATTTTCAGCCCACAGGCCAAATTTGGCCCCTGGCAGGGTGCTGGGTGGCCCCCAAACCAGTTTGTAATTCACAGTAAATAAAGTGATTCACATTGGGATTTTTTTTGTACCTGAAGTATATAAGGTGCTAGAGTGTATAAAATAGCATAAAAATAAAGTATGTTTATCAAAAAAGTGCCAGTGGAGGATCCTCTGCACCACCTGACAGAGTTACACCTTAAACTAATGTAATGTCCTAATATCTTAGAAATGTCCATTTAAGGACATTTGAGATATTGGGATATAACATTGAGAGAGAAATGTCCTTGAAATGTTCTAAAATCTAGAAATGTCTTAAAATCCTAGAAATGTCTTAAAATCCCAGAAATGTCCTAAAATCCTAGAAACGTAAAGTGATTTACATCAGGTTTTTTTGTAGGCTACTTTTAGTATAGAGCTTGTTTATCAAAAAAAGGCCAGTGGAGGATCCTCTGGTCGTACAGTGTTGCACCCTAAACTAATGTCATGTCCTAATATCTTAGAAATGTCCTAAAATCCTAGAAATGTCATATGATCCTAGAAATATGCTAAAAAAATCCTAGAAGTGTCATACAATCTACAAAAAACGTATGGGGCTGCTTTGGGTGGCCCTTGGCCTCTGGTCATTTCGCAAAAGTGTCCCCCCTGTTAGTGTATAGCCTGCCGAAATGCTTTTGGAAGACGAAGAAGAGGCAAGTTGAGTTTCCCTGGTCTATGATATGAACCAGTTTACAAATACCAACAGAGGGTGGTAATGCACAATTTCGTTCACTAGCTACCACAATCACGAAGAAGAAGAAGAAGAAGGAAAGGGGGCAGGCAGCTGGTGACAGCCGAAGTGAGCCGCTCCCCCATCAGTGTGAATCAACTGAAGACATTATCCGACAGCTCGGTGTAAATACAGTAGTAACGTCCACTATTCACGGGAGACGCGTTTTACAACTTTGAACCGATTAGCTGCTTAGTTGTGGATGTCAGTTCAAGTAACGTTGTCGTTGGTGCAGATGGCAAACTGAGTGAACACTGTTGCTTCGAGTTTTAGCATAAGTAAGGTTGACGTTAGCTATAACGTTAGGTACATAGCAGGCAAAAGCTAGGTCAGTGTTTACGGTTGCGGCGAGTAGCCCGTTGGTTTAGTCTGTCACGTTATCGACAAAACGCCAGGTGGTCAGGTACTTGGTAAAGATGGGTGACATAAACCCATCGACATCCCACGTCTTTCAGTCGGAGGTAAGTGTGTTTGTGCAACTGTTTTACAGTGAGTAGTTTGCAGACATGGCTAACGGCGTTAGCAAACGTCAACTTGTTCGAGGTTGTCACTGCACTGTGTAGCAGCTGCTCGTTGGTTAGCATTAGCTTACTGCGCTAATGTTGTCATAATGTTAGCTCCGGGCGCTGTAATTAAATAAGTTATATGCGCAACGCATTCAGTCAATCTTCGTTCAAACTGTCAGCTACCACCACTTAAAGTTGTCTTTAAGAATATGTCATTACTTCAGATGGTACTTGGTGTGATAGTGGACGCTAAAGCTAGCATAACGTTTCATCGAAAAGAAAACATTCCATCATCATTGCGAAGCATGCTAACATTAACGTTACCGAGCATCGCATTCATGCCATCTGCTTTTATCTTCACGTAACTGCAACAGTTGGCTAACACTGATGCTTTTATGTTTCCCCGTGACTTTTGGCCGTCTTTAATGCGAATTTATTCATTGCTTCATAGTTTTGTTTTGCTAGTGAAACTCCACCGACTCTAGCCAGCAGCTAGCTTCTTAGCGTTAGCATTTAGTTACTTATTTGCTGTCTGTTGCTAGCCGACCGAGCTAACATTAGCTGTCTTTTTTAGTTGGTTTATCGGTGGGGGTGGGTGGGAAGATTCACTGACGAGTCTAAATAGAAAAGCGTTTAAGCGATCAATCAAACCTAAGCATACGTTTGTCAACATGGTATTTTCCTTTTAGTTTCGTGCTGATTTGTTGAATCGCATCGAGCCGAAGGCAAGTGTCCGTTTGTAGAATTACGTTTAAGTACCGATCACTTGGCATTAATGTCAACGCCATGTCGAGATGCATAAATGGAGCAAATGTTTCAATGACGTGACTGTGTTTCAGGGTTTCAGTCCGCCATACAGGAGGAGGAGGACAGTGGAGGATTTTAACAAGTTTTGCACTTTCGTCTTGGCCTATGCCGGTTACATCCCATATCCACAAGAGGTGAGTAATGGAGCAGTTACTGCCTGAAGCTATACTTATCTTAACATGCAATCTTTTAATTACGATGCACTCATTTTAAAAAGGTACGGTAAGTGAATTTTGAGGACTGTTGTGTTTGGTTACAGTATGTTTTCCAATGTCAATCAAAGTAAGAAACTGCTGAGAAACTGCCATGGTAAAAACCTATACCTAACCTAAAAACCTATTTTAAAATAGACTGATAAAGAAAATACATAAATTGGACATCAGAATTCTAAAAATCATCACAAAGGAAAAAAACACCATGTTCAAATCAAAATGTTTGTAGTAAATTCATGTGTACATTTAGAAGAAACTGAATGGACTTTATGGCCACTGGGAAAATTGATAGACTGATTGTAAAGGAAGCACATGTGTAAAACTTGAGGCAGATATATATATTGACCACAGTATCTTGACATCAGTTCTGATAATTCATACATATCTGTTATGACTGATATGGAGTTGTCTACACTTTTTGTTGGTGGATGTCATTGCCTTGAAAGTTGTTGCGAAACGCTTGGCATACTGGCAAGTACGTCACATATCTTTTATTTAATCTTGATTTGTGTTGACTCAGTAAATTGGATATGAGATCTTGGGTTCTCTTTTTCTCATTGAATTGTGTCCTCTGCTTGGGGACAGGGAGGCAAATAGCCAGACCATGAGATTATCTTAAACTGATATATTTTTTTTGTCTGTAGTTTTTCTGGCTCTACATATTTATTTTAGTTTCAGCCTGCCCTCTGTTTAGTTCTAACCTTTTCCTTACCATTCATGGAAAGAGTACTTCTTTTGTATGCAAGATTTCAGTTGTGACTGTAAATGGTGTATTTTCATGGCCTCCTGTTAAGTTTGCTAGATCGGTCTGAGTGTCTGTTACTTTAAGATTCCCCTCTCACCTGTTTGTCACCTGCTAATCTGAGCCCTCTGTTGTATGTGAGGTAGTCCTGTCAGCCTACTCAAAAAAAAAGTTTGTTTTAAGATGGAGCTTTTAATTTTTACATAATGTTGGAAAGTTTAATGAATAACAATAAATCATATGTTTATTACAATCGAACACACCATGGTCACATGAAACTGTCAGCGAACTATGGGGGCAAAAAACAAACCCGCAAAAAAAGCAAAAAGCGATATGATCATTCATTAATCGTAATCAAAGTAAAATGTTCAAGTAATCGTGATTCTAATTTTAAGTATGAGGATCGCACCTTTGCTTGGAGGAAATTTTAGTAACTGGACCTTCTTGAATTTTAGTTGAATAGGTCCGCCAGCTGGTGACGCCTGTTCTACAGAGTATTTGTCATGTTCAATGTCTTACAGAAAATACATATTTAAACCAAAGTTAACCTTATGATATCTTCATATCTCATTTAGGAGTAAAAGGGAACCTTCAAGCTTGACAGAAATAGTGATTTGATGTATATCGTGATATCAGTCAATCAATCAATTAAACCTTTATTTAAGACTCGGGAAATCATTGAGGGAGACCCTCATTTTCAGTGATGCCTAGCATGAACAACGCATTAAAACATAAGCAATCAAAAGAAACAAGAATCATACAAAGCAACAAACTAATAGCAATAAAAATAGCTAAAAACAGAAATGCAGAAAAATGACATGATAAGATGTAGAATTTATAATTGTAGAATTTATAATATATATAATATTTATATATTTTATTTTATAATAATAAAGCAATTACACTCGATTAAAACAAGATCTGAAATAAGGTATTTGAGTACCTGTACTGATAGAAGAGTGTCCATATATATAGATATCAACTGATATGACTAAAATTATCATGATAAGACTTTTTTCCATACTGCCCAGCCCTACCCATATTCCTCCCAATGGCACATCTTTACAGATGTTGTGGTTGAAAACATTGGTTTTGGTAAAAGCATAGTCATTAAAACATGAAGCCCTGTCCTGTTATCAATGGAGGTTGCTTTTACATTGCTGGGTTACAGTCTGTTACACACACCATTTATTCTAAATCCCAACAGGTAAGACCCTCTGGGTGGCAGGGATATTCTGATATTCTGGTTAAGTTTTCATGGTCCTCATAGCTTCATCAAAGAAGAGACAACAAATTTGAAACCCTTCTTTCAATATGAGTGCAATTTCTTTTGTCAGAACTAACATCAGACAGATTAACTTCCTCATCCTCACTATCAGCGGCAGAGATTTATAGATTGTGAATAATTTTGGTCAACTTCTGTATTTTCCTTAAAAGGTCTCTGTCACCATGTAGCTCTTCTGGTTCTCTCTGATGCATGCTAGATTAGTTGTCATTTCTGCCCCTCTGTTTATAGACACTGTCTGTGCTGATACTCAGTGATGGTTTTATGCGCCAGATTTCAGTGCAAATGCAAATACAGCTAAGTTGTTGTCACGTTAAAATGAGAATTCACAGAGATCTGAATTAAAGAAGAAAAATGTGAGATGATAAACAGTGTGGCCCAACATTCAAGCTGTGATAAGTTATGACAGTACTTAAGAATTTCCTGCAGTCATATTACTGCTCACTCTTTGAAATTGATTCATAACACCATCCATGCTGTATTGTTGCACAATTGAATTTCTGACACTCTCCGAAGTGCCTGAGGACACAGTGACACTCATTCAATTAATACCAATAAAAATTATATCCAAAGTCAGCCATCGTTTGAAGCCACACATTGCCCACACACACATACATTTAAACTGGTACAGTTTATCATGCTAATCCTTGGCACAAATGCATTTATTGATTGGTCATCTTGAATCTTACAGGAAATGATCATCTTATTGTTGAGTGGATGAATCTGTAAATCACCATCTTTACATCTGGATGTGAGTTTGCACTCACTGACCCCTTCTTCTCCCATTTATTGTTACAGGACTCTCCTCTGCGCAGTAGTTCCAGTCCCCCTAACAGTACAGGCAGCACAGCTGACAGTGATGGCTGGACCCCCAGGCCACCAACCTCCTGCCCCCAGCGCCCTCCCAAGGTCCCCCAGGACAGGAGCAGGAAACGTCCACAGCCAGGAGCCTCATTGTCTAGTCACACCAAGAAAGACGTGAGTTAAATTGATGTCACATCATTATCTTAAAATGTTCACCTTCATCTTTTTAAAAATGCGACTCCCCGCTTTCTCTTCTGCAGCACACATTCACCACCCTGCACCCAGATGACCGCAGGAAAGCTGACAAGCTGAAGAAGAAGAAAAGGAGGAAGGAGAGGGAGCATTTGGCTGGTGAGGAAAGTGGGGTCCAGCAGGCCCACTCAGCAGTCCCAGAGCTGCAGTACCCCATCTCCTTTGGTGGCCGAACGATCAAAGAAGAGCCTGAAGATGATATCAGCATTCCCCTCCGCCCCCAGCGTCTGCCTAGCCCAGCTCCCTGCAAAGAGGAGCCCAAGGAGGAGCGTCGAAACTGGGATGGTCAAGACCTTGAAGAAGGGGTGGTAAAGGTACAGAAGGTGGAGGGCATTCCAGGGAACAGAACGGTGTTCCGCCAGGGGAAACAGGTGGTGTTCAGAGACGAAGATGGATCAGGAGAGGATGAGGACATCATGGTAGACTCAGGTATATATATATATTCATGTATATATGTGTATATATAGGTGTATACATATATCACATTGTTATAATTGCTACAACTTCACAATTTTGAAGTGACCAAGCTTAATTCAGCGTTTGTTCTCTCATGTCTTCTCAGATGACGACTCGTGGGACCTGGTAACGTGTTTCTGCATGAAGCCCTTTGCAGGTCGCGCCATGATCGAGTGTAACAAGTGTAACACCTGGATCCACCTGTCGTGTGCTAAGATACGCAAGAGCCACGTACCAGAGACGTACGTGTGCCAGAGCTGCCGAGAGTCACACGGAACCCCAGATGCCCGACGCTCCCACCGCTCGCGCGTAGGCCCACGTAAGCATCTGTTAGACTGACCCCAGGCCAAACACTGAACTCTGACCCCTTCCATCCCCACTCCCCCCCTCACCTGCTGGATTGACCCTTCCTCGAATTCAGGTCTTGCACCCTTCAGTCTCTGTCCTTCATGGCCAGCCATGAACCCACATTTTCTATAAACACTTGGTGGACCTATCCCAAGCCCTTATCCCATTAGAGAACAGTTTGAGTGCTATTTTAGATTTACTAAGGTTTGTTCCTGCTTCCCTACAGACTCTGTGCGTAAGGCAATCACTGAATGGATGTCGGTCTGTAGATGACGTTAGCATAGCAGCAAACCTCTACTGTTGGGACTTGGTGTCTCGTGAACACTGGAAACATTTGAACTGCCATATAGAGAGAGAGAGTACCCTCACAACTGCCACCCACTATGGTGCATGCTGGGATTTGTGGGAAAGACAGTTTGCACTTTTCTCACTTTTTTAAAAATAATCCATATGACCTTTCTGTCACAGGGAGGAGTACGTCTTTCTGATGAAACTGGATTTTGATTTCTCTTAGATGCCTCTATTAATGTTACACAATTAACCGTTAAAAATGAGAAAACAAGTTAAGCCTTGTGTTAATTGCTTCAGATGGTGCTATAGTATTAAGCTGAGGTATAATCCAATAGAACAAAGATGTAGGATAAGAGACTAGAGTCTGCATCTGCTTCATCTGTTTGTTGTTCTGCTTTGTTATTTAAGACGTGAAAGAATATCATTAAGGCCTGATGCCTGTACGTACAAGTGATCCGAGCGTTTGTTCTTCTCCCTTCTACTTCACAAACTGTCTTCCAGCCTCTGATACACCTCTAAATCAAAAAGTCACTCGGCCACACATGACGTTTTCACACAGTTTGCTTTACAAAGATGTTAAAACAGTGTTCTTGTTTCACCAGAATTCTGGTCCTGACAAGTTTTTTTTCTCATAATAAATAAGTTGTTAGTTCACAGATTTAAAAAAAGCCAGATATCTGATGACAGTTTTCAGTAAAGGTGTTTTCTGTTGTCTCTGTTCAGAGTTTTTGCTGAATTTTAAGGTGGGATTTGACAGTGGTATTGTTTATAAATACTTTTATTTTCCAAACTGTTATTACAGTCACCTTTGTTTTCAACTGTTTCATGCTCATGACAGTTTTCAGAGACAAATATATCTACAGAAGGGATTTCCCTAGGACCGTCCTGTTTAAGTATCAACAGAAAAAAAAGCTATTGTAACTGGAATAGTGTTGTTAGAAAGATTCTCTCAAGAGTCCAGTTGAAATTATGCATGAATGTGTGTTTGTTTGAATGGTTGACACTGTGTGAGGATGTTGGCATTGCATGTGCTGCTACAGCCCAACTAAGCTTCTTGGTTTTTGGTCTTTTGTGAGATGGAGAAATTGATATCTGCGAAAAACCATGGGCAGGGTCAGTTTGTTTTGTTTGTCTCTGAAGGGTCAGATCAGAAGAACAGATCTCTGTCTCTTATCACCTCTCACTAATGTTTTCACAGCAGTATTCAGTTACTTCCATATGCAGCGAGGTTAAGGGAAAACATGTTTATTCAGGGCACTTTTCCCCTAAAAACTTGCTGGAAATTGGATTTTAAGCTTCGTTATTCATGTGCCATCTGCTGTTGTTTCCGATTATATAAAAGCCATACTGTAGTGATTTTCGACTCAGAAACTTTTATATTAGTCCAGGATTGGATTTTACAATGCAGAATCAATGACTTGACTGGGGAGCAAGTAACACACACAATGAATGTTTGGTATGTAAAGAACACAAGAATTTAGACAAGAGTTTAAAGTGGTTAGGCTCATCTCTGCACTCTTGTCTTCTGCTATTTACAATTGCTGGTTAACTGGTTTGTACCCAGCAATCACCAGATCTTAAAAAACATCAGGTTGTGATGCTTTTAAGACATTTCAAGACCTAAAATCACTTGCTGTGCTCAGGACGTTCATGTCTTGAAGAGAACCTGAAGAGACATCTTCAGGCACAAATTTATAAACCTTAGTCTGCATCTTGAAGACATCATTGTAATTAATGTTAACAATGCTCATTGTGATACAGCTCGTTTATTCTGATCTTGGGTTGTCCTTTCCCCTTATTGAGAAAGCGTTGTCTGTACTGTGGTGCAAACTGTTTCTGTGAAACTATTGTAAACTATTGTAAATAAAGAGTTACCATTTTAACTTTTTGCTTTTTGTCTTTATAATATTACAGTGTTTTTTTAAGCTCTGTGGTCCATCTGCAGTGGAAATCAAGCAAGGAAAGAATTTGATTGCTTCATATTTATTGTAGTCTTTACAGGACAGAGAACACAGGCTCCTCAGCCATACAGGATATGCACATACTAATGCAGGTCGTTAGGATGATGGGCTGGAGTCTAACAGCAGGGAGCAGTGTTTCTGCTGGCCGCATGGTGGCACTGGAGCAGAGATGACCTGTCAAAATACTTCATAGCACAATTAAAACAAATGAGAGAGGACAAATACTACAAACAGAATCAGTGCAAAGTGGCTGCTGTAATAATGACCCCGACATAAGACTGTTATGGATCTCGCTGTAAAGTCGGCAGAGACCCGTATCCTTCCAACTAAATACCAAAACGCGTCCATCTCAATGCCCCCTGTTACTAATTTTGAGCTTACCCACACCTAGAGGTCTTGCAGGTCAATTACAGCAACAGAAAAAAAAAATCAGTGGAGGGCACAATATAAAGTCGGCTGCACTAGTCATAACTTAATGTAAACTCTGGAGTTCAGTAAAAGTGTACAGCTTTAATCAGAGGCTTTAAGACCACTTTCATGACGACTGGTAGGGGTGAAGGAAAACAATTGATTACAGCATTGTATTGCAATATTTTGCTCGGCAATATAGTATCTATAAACAGACACCAAGTATCATTATTTTATATAAATGACTCATTTCGCGAAGACAAAATAAACTTTGTGCTACTACAATAATAAAATGAATTGCTTTTTCAGTCCAATAGACACATTTTGCTGTTTGTTGATAAACTTTTCCATTGGGAACGCCATTTGCAGTTGAAAAAAGGTAATAAATCGCATTATATAGCAATACTCAGCGAATCACATGACATTTAAAATAATTTTGTATTTTGACTTAAGTATTGTGATAATATCATATTGTGGGGTCCACCCTAGCCTCTACTGGGTTTTAAATACTGTACATTTTGTGCAAAATTATTACCTTAGTAATAAATATAATACCATTTGTATCCTACAGTAGTGTAACTTGTTTTCAGTGATTTCCCACGGCCCATGACAGGGTCTCCCAACAAAATCAGGAATAATTTACTTACTCTCGCTCTTTTGCATTTCCCTTTGTTGTTACAGTGTCAATCCACTAACAGGGGTTCACAGTTGAAATGTGCATTTGATATTAAAAGTGTTGTGTTCAGCACTTATCTGTATCTAAACAGAAAGTGTGTGTTAGCATATTAGATTTCCCCATGTCAACCTCGCCACTGTGATACGAAAATAGCTACAGTAGAGGTAAATTTTTGTGGATTATCACCTAAAAGACAGTCAACTGAAGAGCATGGTTTTAACATCTTACACACATGGCAGCAGATTAATTCAAAACTTCAAAAAAAAGGGACTGAGGACATCAAATTAAATTATATGGTGAAGGACTGGTGCTTAATACACAAATACATGTAAATGTGCCATAATTGTGAAATGGTTTTAGTGGCTCAGGTCAGCTCGAGTCCCAAGTTTTGTCTGTCACAGTGAATGCTTAAACAGCAAACCTCCATGAGGGAAAGTGTTATCCTACGCCCTCTACTGGTCACATCACAACCACAATATAATCCTCATTCATATCTCAATATATGCTGAGATATTTCAAATCCATGTCAGCAGTTCCTGTTTTCAGGGACTCAGGGCTGAAAATACACCATTTAAGTACAAACTATATCCTTCCCTTATTAAAAATCATTGTAAAAAAAATAATAAAATAAAATAAAATTCAGTTTGGGCTGCAACTGCAAACAGACAATCAACACTGACGCAAATCCAACTGATGTGGAAATTCTGCCTTTAATTTGCAGCCTGGCCTGAATTATCTAAAAACTCTGAAGATCTCAAGCCTGTCTCTCTGTGGTTGGATCACTACCATCAAAGGGCATCTCACACTTTCCCTCCTCACTTCACCCTCACAGATAAAAGTTTCGAGCACCAGTTTTCACCTGAGCAGCAGACGTGTCACTAAAAGGCATAATAAAATCGACGTTTCAACAAGTAAACGAAAACACGAGAATCAGTCCTCAGTCCTGACGAGCCTCAGGGTCACTGAAACCTGCATAGTGTTACTCTAAACATTTGCATGAGTTAATGACATTATTGGATCCAAATCTACCAGGGTGACACACATACAGGACAAAGACGACAAAGATATGGGGTACAATTACAGCTCATTTGTATATACTTGACAAATGTCAAGAAACATCTTTCAATCTACGTGCACTTTTAGCTCATCATTGACGGGAATAGTCACCACATCCGCAGTGACCATCAGTCCCTTCTGTGTAGTGCACATATAAAACTAAGTTCAGGACCAGTGTCTGATCTCCTGCAGCAGGCAGATATTTGAGCCGCCCTGTCAGGTGCAGCAGACTGGAGACACAAAGGGTACACCTTGTAGAAACTCTGAGCTGACTCCTGTATTCTGCTAAACCTCGGAGACGACCCACAGGAGGAGGGAGGAGTGGAGGTACTTGAAAACAGATTCACTAACACCATGACATAGGAGGACCAGAGGAGAGAAACAGACTTCTTGTTGGTGTGGCCCCTCCTTTCTTGGGTTCTTCTGGTTACAAAAAGTCGGTTCTTTTCTGCATTTCGCCCTCTGGTGCTACAACAGTGGTGGACTCCTAGGACTCTGACTCAATTCTGTGAGCTGTGAAGACAAAATAAACATTATTTGAACATGGATCTGTGCACATACTGCATTGTGTGCAGCTTCATTGTAGTAACACTGGGTCTTCTAGGTCAAGTGGCTGCATACTAACATTGCTTGGGTATCCGTAGTGACTCTGTGTCTGCAGAAATGACTTGGTGCATGACACCTCTGAACTGGTACAGTAATTTGAGACTCTTCTCCTCTCCCACACAGGGGTCGTAGAAGCCTGGCAACCCTGCCTGCACACAGAGAAGCAATGCATATTCATGCATACAGATTTTGTAGCTAATGAAATGAACTCACTGACATACCAATACACACACATACACACCTTAGAGGCCTCGGTGAGGATGAGCTTGGAGTCCTTGACCAGGCACTGCAGAGGCACAGTGACGTCTATGACCTTTGCTTTGTCCTGCTTCTGGCTGGTGTCGGACACAAACTTTCCATACCAGGCATTCAGGATGATCAGACCTGGACAGTAACATGCAGTTTAAGCATTTAGTGCTTTCACAAAACTTTGGGTGTGTGTGAATCATGATGCTCAGTTTTAAACAGAGAGCAGTACAGACAGGCTGAAGTACTGCACAGGATATGACATACATGAGGAGTGTGACGTCTTGTGTGTGTAAATTAAAAAAAACAAATAAGGTAATACCTTAAGTTAAATCACTTCCTTTAACCTCTTATTTTGAAAGTCCCATTTTCTGTCTGATCTTTTGCGACCTTTACTTTGAAGTCCTCTCGGCGGAAACAGCTTACTACGGCGAAAAAGTTTGAAGATAATGGAGGGGAAACGCCGAAATGTTTGTACTCAAGTGTCAGACGGTTACTTGCTAAATTATCCGGCTGGAGTGGGAACGAGGTACAGTGTGGTTTAACGTGTTTGCTTTGATTTTGCGTGTGTGTTTTTCACTGACATTGTGGTAAATTTGGGAAATTGCAGTGTATCGCTGTCGCAGAGTTCACGCTAAAAATAACCGCAGGTGTTATTGTCATGAGTAACGACAACCGCTGATACTGACACGCTTGTTGGGCATGGAATTTATGCTTATTTATATGGTTTGTGGTATATGGTTCAAGGTACAAGATAGATTTATCAGTCAATTTTGAAAACATAGTTTTTGTCCTTGATCCTGCTACATCTTTTTGGAGTTGAAGGAGTTGAGGGGTCTCACAGCCTGGGGAAATGAGCTGCTCTGTAGTCTGGTGGTTCTGCAGCAGATACTTGTGTATCTTTTCCCAGAATGCAGCAGGGTGAACAGACTGTGGCTGGGGTGGCTGCTGTCTTTCAGTGTCCTTTGGGCTCTGTGCAGACACCTCACTTCACCGAGGTCACTGATGCTCTGTAGATGGGAACCAGTGATGTACTGGGCAGTTTTAATCCCCTGCTGTAGAGCCTTCCTGTCATGGGGCCGTGCATGAACCGTGCCAGTTTGTGATGTTTCCAGTCAGTGTGCTTTCTGTTGCTCCTCTGTAGAAGTTAACCAGGGTCTTGCTCTGTAATTTAGCCTTCCTACGTTTCTGTAGGAAGTAAAGCCTTTTTCTTGTTTTTTAATCTGGGTGATGATGTGGGATCACCAAGATAGATTCTCAGTGATAGTAATTCCAAGGAAACTCATAGCTGTTCACCTGCTCCACCTCAGCCTCACTGATGTAGACAGCGGTGTGTGTCTTTGCATCCTTCTTTCTAGAATCAACAATCAGCTCCTTGGTTTTGCTGACGATGAACTTCACAATAGAGTTCTCCTGACGTCTAGGAGTGCGGTCATGGGTGTACATTGTGAGGAGGAGGGGGCTGAGCACACAGCCCTGGGGGGCTTTGGTGTTGAGCACTAATGTAAAGGAGGTGTGACTGCCAATCCAAAATCTCTGGGGTCTAAATGTGAGGAAGTCCAATATCCAGTTGCAGAGGATATACTGTTTGACTTGTGAAAGAGCTGATTTTATTCATTTGTGTGTGTTTTGGATACGGCTGTTTAGAAAATTGTGGTGGCGAAAGAAAATAAAAACCTTTTAAAACCATCAGTACTCTATACCACTTACTAGCCTGGGGTTCGCTACAATGTGAATTCCTCCTAGAGCTGTGCAAAGACAGAACCTATGATAATTATGTCCAGTGCTGGTATGACCACAGCAGTCCTGCTATTATGTTAGCAGGATGTTATTTCTATGTAGCAAGGGGCTCGTTTACATGCACATTAATATTCCAGTATTATCACGAATACGAATCAGCTTTTGTTACGGATGAATTTAATGCAGATAAGGTAAACAGCATACCCGAATTAGGCCAGTTTTGGAATGGCCTGGAATGTTTCTCTGATTAAAGGTACAGTGTGGAGCATTTAGGGGCATATATTGGGAGAAATAGAATATAATAGGTATGTTTTCATTGGTGTACAATCAATTGGAAATTAGAAGCTTTTTGTTCATCAGAATTAGCCGTTTATATCCACATAGGGTTCGGGTCCTTGTCCAAGGCAGTTTGCAGTTTGTTGCACTGCTGTGTTTCTACAGTAGCCCAGAATGGACAAACCAAACACTGGCTCTAGATAGGGCCACTCACGTTTTCACGTTGGCCACCTTAGTTAGCTGTCCCTCTGTGTTAAAAGCATCTGAAAAAAATATTTCTAATGTGAAAGTGCTTTATTCAGTGTTATTACCAATTTAAATAACTAAATCTGTTTGTTTTGGAGTGGACGAGATCTGGATCTTCAGTTATCAGAGAAAAAGGGTGAGCACACATTAGAAGCTGCTGGCCTAGCAGCCTGTCTGCGACAAGCCAAAAGAGAGTAGTAGAGACACTGATTTTAACGAGAAACTGCTTAATTTTGTGTTTTTACCTGTTTTAATCACCTTGTTTGTTTTGGAGAGAGGGAGACCTCTGTGTATAATTTGACTTCTGGCACAAACCTAATAAAACCCTCCTGAAAAATGGACACTGAGAAAATCCTAACTGAAAGCTCGCACTCAGCACATGAAAAATGTTCAGCTGGTTGCAATAAGCCATCCTCACTGCTAGATGCCACTAAATGCTACAAACTGCTCTTTTAAGACATTTGGCATACGCTGATATTAGTCGGGTTTTGGAGCATTCCTTGGGCATGTATACAGCCCATTCTAAATATGCATCTCAGCTGGGGGTTTTTACTGAAATTTTCAACACACAACATCCTGCCTGTTTTTGATCAGCTGTGTGTGTTGTCATGGATTTGTTGAGCATAAAACAACTAGTCGACAGTCTGCAAGGCTGGAGTGGAGATACATGCCCAAAAGAAAAGCCCATATCTTTGGCCGGAAAGTGAAAAAAAAACAACTTTTAAAGCATTTTGAAAGATTTGTGATATCAACAGGGTTTTTTTTATATGTGCAAATATCACAACACCGACCTTTTCAATAACGTTTTTGAACAATGAAAGAAGAAGGCTGTGTTTGCACGGTCCAACAAGTCTGCCACCATTGGAAAACTTTGAAAAAAAAAAAATCTTATTTTAATGCATTGCAGCAAAATGGCACAAGCAACAGCCATTCCACTTCTCCACATTTTGATGCGATAAACGACATGTTAGGACCTGTTGATTGGAGAATCCACGGCTGCATGTAAACTTGAATATTAATGGAATATTTGTTTTCATTAGCCATGTAATCATCTTAGTGGGAATATTGTTTACAGAGAAAGGGCAAAAAACAGAACATTTTGTGCATGTAAACGTAGTCATTGTCTATCTCTACTTCTTGGGCAGAAGGGGCTGTGAACACATCACATAAAGTGACTCTTCAAATAATGACATGCACCCTCTACACAAATACAACAGAAAATCCATTAGCACACTGAAGTGATAGTCTTGATTTACACCCGTGTACACTCTGGTGTTCTGTGCACAGACATGCAAGCTTAACCTATGTAAACACTGCAGTATGGAGACGGGCTGCGTCATCATCACTTGCTTCACAGCGGGAGATGATGGAAGTCAGACTTAGAGAAAACAGAATCCTGGAGCTACAGTGTATCCCACAGTTAACACAACCATGAGAAATGTGTTTGAATTACACATTTGGATTCCTACCAAGTTTTGGCTGCAAACTAAAAAAAGGTTTCAGTTTCTCACCCTAGCGTAGCGTCTGTGTGTATGTGTGTGTGTTCCCTCACCCATCTTGGATTCTTCCGCTTCTATGATTCTCCTCACAGACTCCTGCATCAGCAGAACCTGCAGCGGAGCCAAGGGAGAAAGAAGAAGAGGAGGAGGAGGGGTGAAGGAGGGGAGCAAAATGGAAAAGGGTAGGAGAGAGGTTTTCAGACGGGACGAGGCGAGCTGAACCCAGAAACAATGATCAATGATTCCCGCACACCAAACGAGTAACGGTGTGTTTGCATGTGAGTACTCACAGCCGACTCTGCCTCGTGCTTCTTCTTGGCGATGTCTGTGGCTGAGCTCTTCCTCTGCAGCTCCAGCTCCCTGTGAGGCACAAAGCAGACAACCAACAATCGCCCACTGGGATTCACTGTGGAGGATCTATGATGACGGCGCCAGTGTGAAAAAAATGCCCAGCAGTATTAACAGCACCCATAATCAGAATGTTGCATTTCTGACCAACTCAGGACTGTGTAGTTGCCTTCAGCTGATGGACATGAACTTTCATAATCAAACTATATCTCACACATGCAAACAACTTCAAATATTAGGGAGGGGTTCATAGGATATAGCAAACAGTAAGGAAAGATCCATTCACTGTCATATTTCGTCAATCTAAGATACTGATTATGTAGACAGGAAATGTACTGACTCCTCTTTTTGTGCTTGTGTATAAGGGATTATGATCAGTCTGTGGATGGCCATGTAGACCAGCAGGGGTCCCACGGTGGCGTAGAAGACAGCACTGGGCAGCAGCTGATCTGTTAGGTGAACTGGAAACAGGTAAGTCTGACTGGCGCGCACCAACCTGCACAAAAAACACCAGCACAGACATACATTAGATAACAATGCAGGGAGATGAGGACCCGCGAGACAGTGAGTTCATATTCTGGGTTGGCCAGTACTTGATTTTGAGTGTAACTCCCTGAGGGACCCCAATGCTGACAGCGGCTGACAGGACACTGTGCCGGCTGATCTTCCTCTCTGCTCCATATTCCACCACAGTCCCAAACCAGCCCGTCCTAGAGAGGGAGGAACACGAAAATGAACAGAGACCATTAGAGATCAGCAGAGTGTAAACAGGGTAAATCATACAGCCAGTGCAGCTGGAGATTAAAATGTTTAGGTATCTTTATTTTTCTTTTTATCTATTTTTTTTTCTATTGCTAAATTTATTTTACATTAATGCCTGTGTCTATGAATGTTTTAGGGTAATTATGAATGTTTCTTTTTGTATTTTGCCATATATTGTATAATGACATTTTATCTCAGGTTAGGGTTAGGGGTTAGCTCTTAACTCTGGAAAGCAACTTATGTTTCTTTCTTGAAAATTTGCTCTGTAAATAAGAGAATATCATTCAGATATATAACATGTTTTTCATGTTAGAAATTAGTCATTTGCAGGTCACATTATTAAATGGTTTCTATAGGATGTTCGACATGTGAAGTGTCTCGATATACTGATATTGACAAATGAAATATGATTGTCATGTTAATAATACACACATGATAACATGGTGTAAACAACCTAGCACCTCTTACAAATTCTTCTCTTTCCATTCACATTTTTGGCTCCTTCACCAAACACCATCAAGTTGTCTTTTCACTACCAAGTGTAATTGCTCTTTCTGTTCACTTTTGCACACATTTGCTCACAGACTTTCTCTCCACCTCCCTTCACTTGTATTTTGAGTGTGATTTATTTGACAAAAAGGGGACAAATTTCACAAAGTTAATGGTGTATATGACAATAAAATTCATAGATATGTATTTCTTCATTTTCCAAAGATTTTGCGTTAATATTGTTATTGATAAATCTTTTGGCCACGATTATTGTGAAGTGATCATGCCAGCCCTTAGCCCCAAAAGCCTGACTCCTCAGGTTTTCTCAACTAATAATCACAAAACATTTTTTATCTTGACATTACTTGGGTCTGAATAGACAAGCTGCTTTCTTTAACTATGTCAAAAAGCTTTTTTAATCCCAATCAGTTCACAATTTTCTTGCAATAACAAGACATTTTCATTAAAAACAACTTTAAATCCTTCTCATCACTTAAAGAATATGTAATACCAGGCAAAGAAGTGATGTTTTCAGTTGGTTTTAACTTGTTCTTTAAAGTACTTTGACAGGGAAATTTTTTCATCAGCACATATTTTTGCACGCTGCCTGGCAAACCAGTTAATTTACAGAAATTAAGGCCGTTGAGACAGGATAAGCAGACAGACATACTTCACAGAGCCTTTCACTTTGGTCTGGTCCTCATCCTGGAACTTGTACTGGTAGCTCATCATCAGGTATGAGTGAGGCACACCCAGCTGGAAGGGGTGGGGTTGGGAGAGGAGTAACACAGAATGCACAGAAAGTGAAAAATAGCAAATCTCAGGGTTAAAGCTGGGGTAGGCAGTTTAATTTTGGCTTCACTGGGCAAAAATCCCGTAAACTTTGGGAGTGTTGTAATTCATGTGAACTGAGAAAACATTACACTTTTGTATCATTTCAGAGAGAGGGTTTCCCCATCGGCTGCTCTACAAATGCAGATGCACGTGTATGACCCTTCTGTAAAGGCCTGATTTAGTGTCAGAGAATCTTGCAGAGAAAATTCCTATTCCAGCATTGGCAACAACTGCCAGCATTGCATAATAACCCACTAAAGGAGGAAACACTGAGGAAAGCGAGTCTCAAAGTCAGTCTGATAATAAATGATGCCTACCCCAGCTTTAAGTAGGTGAAACTTCAGTAACAGTACAAACTGTATTTATGACAGCAGGACACTGTGTACTGTATATGCATTTGTAATTGCACTTATGTTTGTGTGTACCTGCAGAGCGAGAGTAAAGTGGCTGCTCTTTGTGTCTCGCACCAGGCTGGTGGTCATGGCGCTGTTGGGCCCCCAGCGCCACTGCAGATAACCCATGGTGTTCTGGTCCAGGTGGCGCGCTGTCATCAGAGAACAGCTCGGCCGTAAACCTCGAGGTGAGAACTGCAAGCCACACTGTGCTGTCAAGAAACTGGACAGAGAGGACACAAAAAGAGAGAGCATGACACAGAGGGAGAATGCCATTCATACAGCGTTCTATGGCCTATTATTTCTGATTAGCAGAAAGACAGATCGATGTTATGGACGCAGCTCTGAATATAGACTCTGACGGAAGCATAAAATCCTTTTTAATTCACCAAAATCAGTTTTAAATCGATAAGTTTGTGTCACATAACTGATTTCTTTAGTAAGTAGCCATGTAATAAGTCCGCTATGTTAAACAATAAGGCCTTACCACCGTTGAGTGAGGTTGCGAAACACCTTTAACCCAATGAGAGGTCCAAGTATGTCTCCTGCACCTAACTCTACCTGCAGAGACAAATGCACAGAAACATGTGTCTGCAGATGGACAAAAAAATTACTAAAACAATATGTATTTTCCAATTCTAATCTTTAACACATGCACTTTGTAGTTTACGTGCATTTGTGTGTTTACCTCTCCCCAGCCCTTGGCTGACGTAACCCTTCGGACGGTCATGTTAATGTTGCCCCCTCCGTTCCCATTGTGCGTTGAGAGCGAACCAGACAGCACTGCTGTATCAGAGTTCGTCAAAGGAGCCTGAAAAAGGACAGGAGAGTTTGCCAGAGAATACTGCAGTGACCCTGGCGTAGGTAAGTAGCTGTGTGTCAGGTAAATGCTAAATGTGTGTGTTATGCTGTACCTCTATAGACTGGGAAATGTGCATCTTGTTGATTTCAATATGAGGAAATCCTCCTCCTGGCATCTCTTCAAAGTCCTCATCATAGCGGTCAAACAGGTCTGTTGCATCCACGCCCACGCTGATGGTGCCCTGAATAATGAGCGAGTGAAGGGGAGAGATTGACAGAATTAATTAAGAGAGAAGGAAAAGGGTGAGGGACATAAAGACATGAATGTGGAAACCATCCACAGTCAAAATTGAGTTGTGTTGCACAATTTATTCAGTATATCTGCATAAAAGTGGCAGCCCACACAAGAAGTACGGTGAAAGTAGTGAAGTCGACAGATGTACGTGGTGTAGTTGTGAGTGAGAAAACCTTGGGGTTAGTTCTTTGCTGCAGCCTCCTCTCTTCTCTTTCTCTCTGCAGCCTTTCGTACTCCTCTCGAATTTCTGCTGGAGTTCTCTTCCTCTCCACCACCTACACAACATCATCACCATAAGGTGTTGGTTATATGAAGATATGTTAAAACAATACTTCACCCTCACTAAATGGCCTTTTGTTTATCAATTACTCACTCATTAATCCACAAATAGAGAAAAATGTTGATGAATTGAAGTGACAGAGGGCCGTATTTCACAACAGAAAACCCACATCAAAACATCAGTATGCCATCTTTCACACAACTGATACAGTATAATCCAATCTCGTTATCTAGTCGTATGCTCTGTGCTTCCCAGACAGACAGCCCTTTGACAGGAGACTCAACTAAAAGTGAAATGCTCTCTTCAACACCAGACTCCATTGACAAAAAAAGTAATTTTACCTCACTGCTGGTCTACTGTTGCCTTGATTAACATTTTTTTTGTGTTATTGTGTAAGTTCGGTGAATATGAACTAACTTTTTAAAACCCTGTCACACAATAACACAACTTACTAATTGTGGCGATGGTAGACCAGCAGCCCCTGTGTTGAGTGAAGTAAAATCACTGTTTTTGTAAATGGAGTCTGGCTTTGATAAGAGCATAGATAAGTTTCACTTTAGAAAGAGCTGTCTGCCTGGGATGTACTGAGCATCTGACTGGATTAATGAAACTTAGATTATGTGTGTGAGTTTGTAAACAGATTTTTTGATATAGTTTCGCTGTTGTAAAATGCAGACCCCTACACCTTCAGTTCATCAAGAATTTCTTCATGTTTGGATACTTGAATGACCGGAGCTATGTGAGAAAAAATGATCTTCACAAATTCAACGTAACACAGAGTGAATACTTGCACAAATAGTCATCTTATGGATGAAGTATTCCTTTAATGTAAAATGTGTATGATGTGGCAGCAAAACCACTCAACTTCAAGATGAAAAAAGGTGTTGTTAGATACATACCTCCCAACCTTCCACCTCCAACCCTTTCTTCCCAAAAATGTCATAGATAGCTCTGGAGTGAGCATCACTCAGCACTGAGGGGAGAGAGGGACGTTACAGTTCAGTTTGTGTAGGTGTTTTTTGTGCGCTGTGAATGGTATTTAGTCTGTTTCCATGTCCTGTTCATTTTCATGTGTATTTTTCCAGTAATAATGGCAACAGAAATGTTGAAGTAAAGGATTTAAATTCCAATGACCTGCAAGCGTCTTTACCTTCATATGCCTGGTGCACCTGGTTGAAAAGCTGTTCAGCTTGGCTCTTCAGCTCTGGGTCTCGATGTTTGTCGGGATGGTAGAGCATACACAGCCTCCGATATGACGCCTTGAGCTCCTCCAATGTAGCCTGCGGCAAGAGAGAGGATAGGTTTCACTTCAGAGTAGGGCTGCAGCTAGCAATTACTTTTGTCATTGATTAATCTGCCAAATACTTTGATGATTAATCAATTGACTGTTTGATTAGCGAAATGCTAAATATGCTAAATGCAGAAAGTGGAAGGCATGTCAAATAATTTTCTAAGCATTGAGGAGGGACCTATGGTTTTGATTTTGGCTTAGGGGAGGGGCACACAACTTTGATTAGCTGTATTTTGTATATATTTTACTGAAGATTTTTTAAGAAAGCATGCCTGTAAGTCTGGAAGACGTGTTTTTGTTACAAGTCACAAAGAGAGAAACTCCCGCACACTGTCCCGCTTACTGCTGACATATTTATTGAGTGAAAAAAAAACAATGTTTTAGTCAAGCGAAACATTTTTACAGGTATAACTGATGAAGGTGGGATTCCTCCCTCTTCTGACACACTTGTCACACATTCAGGTGTGCAGTAATTTTCCTCACCAATTTCGTTAAAACTCACCAAAATTAAACTACTTGTAACCAGACGCTGTAAAGACAGAAATTATTGTTGGATTTTTAAATTTCTGACTCTCAGGGAGGGTCAAGGAAAAATACTTGTAGTTTAAAGGAGGGTTTAAAAACCCTACACAAAACAGCCCCCCCCCCCCCAATAAATAAAGAACCGTCCCTTAAAGCCACCTATTTTTAAACAAATTGAAAAATTTCTACCAATCCATTGACATTAAACAATAAATTAAAAGTTCATATAGCTGTTATATGCCTCAGTAACTAACTAATGTTAGCTCACGTTATCCAGCTGAACGTCCCAGCACAGTATGTCCTGATCAGGCCTCCCTGTCAGCCTGGTTTGTTGAGAACTGAGATTTTAGGAGGCGCTCACGAGTGCAGATAAATATCATTTTTGCACCCACACCCACTCCGAGGTGCAAACACTGCCTGTATTCATGTAAAGTAGATGCCGAAATATCCTGCTTTTCATGCCTCTGCAGCATCAACCGGTCCCAGCCTCCACGGCTGATGGTGCTGAGGAAGAGGACCGTTATTCAACTGGAGGCTGATGCACCGACCGCACACCTCTGTCTCAAAGGAAATCCACCCGACGGTCACGGCGATACGTCCGTCACCAGTCGGTGTTAATGTAAAACTGAGTAAACCGTACCTCTTTCCTGACGTTGAGTAGAGAGTAGTAGTCCCGATTGTCTAACTCAAAATCATCATCTAAGGACGCTGCCATGTTTGCGTTTAGTGCAGTCCCGCCCACCCCTCCGGTGTCCTGGAAGCTGATTGGATAGTCATTCCGGGAGCGGAAGTTGTCCTGTCGCCCTCTTCTGGTTATGTGTTGGAGTTTGACCTCATAAGTGGAAAAAAAGAATATAATTAAATAATAATGATATATTACAGTTCACGATATAGTGGAAAATTCTCTTCTCTTGAGATAGATATGATCTTTACTGCCAGAAAAAGTAGTTTAGTGACTCTTCGGCAGCGGCGAAAACACAAAATAATAGGCTACAGATAGGACCAAAAACACTAGTAAGTTACAGGGTTCCTGTAAAACCTTTAAAAGTCTTAAATGTCATTAAATTTGTTAATCTAAAAAAATGCCCTTTATTGGTATTAAAATGTCTTGAATCAATCTTTTAAACGTCTTAAAAATGCGAAGACATTGGCAGAAGGATTTCATGAATCTTTTTTGGCATCATAATATCTCAAAATAATTTGTAATATCTATTTTAAAAAATATAATTTTCTGAATTTACCGTCTGGCAGATCAGGATAGAGGAACCAACATCACTCATATAGATTTACCACATTCAACTGAATGAAAAATGAACTAACTTTTCTCAAGGCAAACCAAATAGATAACATAATGTGTTCACTGTTGTCCACGTGTTCCACTCTAGAAAGCCTTAATTTTTTTCAGTATTTGAAGTAGCCTAGATCATCTTAAATTTTAACTTGACCAGAAAAAAAATGTTGGAGTAAACATTTTTCCCTCCCTTTTGGTTGTTGGTTATTGTAAAATTGGTCCTAAATTTTACTTTGAGTGGCAATGAAAAGTCTTCAAAAGTCCTGAATTTAGGCTGCCTTAGGCTGTGGGGACCTTGAAGGTAAGGCTAAAAAAACAATAAATATCTTATTACCTAGTTTACTCTGTGATTAAAAGCAATTTAAAAGCCATTCACCAGATAACACAGTCAACAGTTTTCCATTCACTGCATATTGTGTCTAAAGGCGTTTTCCCTTTCTTCAGCCTGACCTGTTTAATCTGTCTGAGAGTCCTTGGGCAAAAATGAGCAGCTGAGTCCCCATTAAGGTCTCGATCCAGGCCCATCTGTATTTTCTATAGCTATTAATGCTGAAGTATTAGTTATCCTCTCCAAGGTTTGCTGCGTGCTAATTTGATAAGGGTGAAGTCGGGTGAAATGGGACATCAGTCAAAATGGGACAAACAGATTTAACATCTTTGGCTCTTAAAATATTATCCAATCACCAAACATGATGCATTGGCACCAAAAATGTCCTTGTACACAAAACAACCATTTTGACATGTCTGAGATGACAAGAATGGACACAGCAAAGATTCAAATTTTCACTTAAATTTTCAAGAGAGTGGCATGTTGATTGTCTCATTTTGATATTAAGAGTGCTGCAGCTAAAACAATGAGGGTATAACAACAAAACATGTCATATGATGTTGTATTTTATTCACTGTTTGGGTTATAATAAAATTATTTTCACAATAAATTTTTTCTTTTTATGCGAAAGTGTTTTCAGTAAGAATTTATTGCACTCACGTAAAACGGTACAAAACTTAAGCGACATTTTCCTGTAGTGAAACCAGCATGATTTTAGGCTACCGGGTGCCATAAAATCACGAGTTATGCTATTGTGTGCCACCCTGTAATATTTCAGACACTTTTAGTATTTTTGTCTCTTAGAAAATATTTAAGATGATGCTGTGAGGCCATGTCATCCATTGCTGTCACAAGCACGTCCATGGCACCAAGGAAACAGGCAGCAAACAGAGAAAGCATGGCTGAAAGTTGGAGGGTCTTTTTTTTATGAATAGTAAGGTTACATTAATGATTTTATGATTTACTGCCTGAGCTGATAAATGGTTTTAACCATTTAAAAAACACACACAACTGTTCCATTTTACCTTACAGTTGTCTCATTTTACCCAGACATGTCATCAGAGTGACGTAGAAGCTCTTGTGTTTGAAGGTCCAGAGTCTCTAAAGTATTTTACTTGGCAACACATTTTATTTATAGAAATATAGCAGTGATACATGGCAAGTTCTAAAAGTAACACTTAAGGTAGTCTTCTCTCTGCTTTTCTCTGCAATCTACCAAAAATTGTCCCTAATTATCTTGCTTCACCCAAAACACAAGTTAGAAATATGGAACATGTAAATCCCTGTGTAAATGCCTGTCAAGGGAAATAATGACGCTACACTGGCCCCCTCTTTTGGACAGAATCCTCAAAATCAGTCAATAAAACAGGCCCATGTCACTTGGTATTATACTTTGATAGTGCGTATTCACAGACAAAGCTACAGATTTTTTTTTTTTATTATTTATTTTTTTTTTTTTTTGGGGGGGGGGGTACATGTCGTATACATGTTCCTCGTTGTCATTCATCCTGCTTGAACTCTGTGGATTCCAAGAGCCTTGTGTGCCTCTGCACTCCGAAGCTACGCAAAGCATACGTAGCTGAAGACGAGCCATTCAAAAGCTTAGTTTTCCGTGAAGCGTGTCTACGGAGAGGATTTTCTCTGTCAAACACAAGGCTTTGGTGCAAAGGCGATATTCTACCCCGAGGCACAGAGTGACAGTGTGGGTTTGAAACAGGAATATAATGGTCCCGTTTAAACACCACTATTTAGAAGGCATAAAACGGCGGAATAATATGTTGCGAAAGGCTCGTTAAAAACTTCACTTCCAGTAGAATTTAACAGCAACGAGCCAATATGGGCATCAAAGGGAGTCGGGGAGGGGGGTGTTTTTCATTTCGTGCTGTAAGTTTTACCTGACCTATCATCACTTTAATTCAATAACACGAAAGAAAGCAGGTAGTGAGTGCGCACAAGCTGTGTAGGCGCGTGTGGAGCTGTCCTTTCAGCACCGCGAGCTTCAGCACCACAGCGAGTGACAGCACCCGCACACCCATCGAAAAAACCTCAACCGCGCATCCAAGTCTCTGTCAGGCATCATTTAGATTCAAGAGGGGTTCATAATTTATGGCGAGACACGACCTTACATCGCATTTTGTCAACAGTCCACTGGATTTGCATGTGGAGAAATGAGCGCGCGCGTTCGCATGTGTGTAATGCACTCGTGTGTGCAGGCCCACGGTTGTGTGCGCGAGTGTGAAGAAGACGATGATGAGCATGATGATGATGCTGTGGGAGGCTGTCAAGGTGTCCTCGAATACAGACGTCGTTCAGTGACGTGAGAGGGGAGAGAGAGAGAGCGAGGAAGAGTGCGCGTGAACGTCAGGGAGGTGGGCGGGGCCAACGGGGAACAAACGGAGGGATGGAGAGTTCCGCGAGTCACCATCACGGATCCCCGCCGTCAATCCTCACCGCTCGGACCAATAGCGTCGCTGAACGCGGCAGGCTCGCCCCCCCACCCCTTCTTCTCAGCCCCGCCCCCTCCTTGAGCTGTCCTCTCTGTGCACGCGCGTGGTCCCCCTCCTCCCTCCCCAGCACCACCACCACCTCCACCACCACTAGGTCGAGTCGAGGAGGAGGAGGAGGAGGAAGAGGAGGAGGAGGAGGGATGAGGCGCGCGGCGGAGGGGAAATGGCTGCCGAAAACAAGCCGGAAGGTAAGCGAGAAATAACGGTTTTTATTTGAGGTGGCAGAGTCCCGCTATTCGGGGTTCAGACGAGGCGATGGAGGGACGGTGGCATAGAGGGGGAGAGAGATAACGGCAGGGCTTTCCCTTTCTTCTAGCCCGTCCCGAAAACACGGACGCTGGTGCTGAACTAGCGACTGTGTGGAGCACGGTTAACCGACAGCAAATAAATAACGGAAGGAGAGTTGTCCCGTCGGTAGGCTCTGAGTGTGTCGGGATAGGGTAGTTTTTTCACCGTCCGGTGTTTGCCAGCGTTTCCCCTGAGCAGCTGCTTTATGAGTGCTTTTGAAGCGTTTAGCATAAAAGGGATGGGGATGAGAGAGGATGAGAGTGGTTCACGCTGAAGGAATTCAGATGCTTGTGTGTGTGTGTGTGTGTGTGTGTGTGTGTGTGTGTGTGTGTGTGTGCGTGCGTGTGTGCGTGTGCGCGCGCTTGTGCGTGTGTGAGCGCATGTGTGTTTATCTGTCTCTGTATCTCTCTTTAAGCATAAAACACACCATTGAATCGTGGATTTCCTTCCCTGACATACACACAACCTCCCAGACCAGCTGTGCATCTATTTAGGCACAATCCAATGTTAGTGTGTGTGTGTGTGTGTGTGTGTGTGTGTGTGTGTGTGTTTATGTTTGTGTTCTTTTGATGTGTGCTCATGGTTGCTAAGGCAGTGAAGGTGAGAATCTGGCTGCATTTAGGGGGGTTGTGGGGGGAGGGGTGGTACATGTGTGTCAGTTTTAGGTCATATGTATGAATGGAGTTTACATTTTTACTCCCTCAGCTAAACTCTTCGGGGTCATAATCACACACGCCAACCGTTTCATTCAGGCTGTTCCGACTGTTATTCATTCCTTCATGAATTATTTAAGAGATGACCAAAATCATCTCCATCTCAACTCATAGGTTAATGAAATCTTTATTTCTTACTCAGTGTGTTTGACATTTGTTTATAAACACCCCCTGGTTGTTAGTCTGCTCTGAGTATTGCTTTTGTTGTCTTGCCTGTTCAAGTAGTGATATCACACATCCTTGTGAAGCCAAAAAACACAGCAGCTGAATGTGTTGTTATGGATGAAACGTAGCAACTGAAGAGCTGTAATGACATACAGCACATCAGTTTTATTATCTCACTATTATTAATTGATTCTTCTGATCTCTTCACCAGCAAAGTGATAGTGAAAATGACAGGAGGAGTCTTTAACCCTCTCTCCACTAGGGAGTGATGCTGAGCAAGATTTCTTTAAACAGGCAATTTTGGGATAACTTGAACCACACAAGAAGTATCATGCACCCAAGAAGCACATTTTCAGCACTTAAAGTGAGACACACATCCATAGAAGCGTGCAGGCGAGCATGCGGAGTGCAGCCAGAGGCAAAGGGAAGGCCGTGGGTTGAGAGTCCCGTTGCGTGAAAAGACTAGAACTGTAGATGAGACAGATGGCCCATGGGCAGATCAGCAGGCACTGTACCACATAAATATAAAACCATCCCCCTGCCCATACTGTACTCTACCTACACTCACACGCAAACAGACATTCACAGTATGAGAGGGTTTTTTTTTTGTCCACTGCCCCCTCGGTGTTATGTGTAGAGGAGATGTAATAATTTACGAGCCTTGGCCTTGCTGAATAGAAGCCAAATGAATCGCCGGGGCGACGAAGGCAGGAGACAGCCCTCCACTCTCTCCATCCTCTGGCAGATGTGTGTGGCACTGATCAGCAGAGTACACCAGTGGGCATGAGAACAACATCCACCATATAGCCTGGAAGACCATCTCCCTCTGCGCTGGTTGGTCTACTTTGTATCATAGCAACAGTGGTCAGGGAAACAGAGAAATGATGAGAGAAAAGAGAAACTAAAGCTGGGCACAAGTTAGTCACACACATGGAGGCAGTGTATCTACTGTGGCCAATCGATCAGGGGATACAATGGACGCAAGTTAGTGGATCAGAAAATGGATCAGCCCACATGCATATCACTTGGACTTTTGTTTCTGGGCTTTAGAAGGAGGCAGAATAAGGTAAGGGTGTGTGACGACCAAGGAAACCAAAGTCTGGAGCGTCTCCTAAATATATCTTTTCGGCTCCTTTTCTCTCTTTGCAGGACTGAAGAAGATAAGAAATCCAGAGCGAATGGTCAGGATCGCTGTCGGTTACACAGGACACACCCCTCCCAAGAGTGACGACACTGACGCCAACAGTAAGAAACACTCTTCACACCATTTGTGCGTGCGCGTGCACATTTTGTCTGTGGCACAGGGTGACTCTGGGAGCAAGTATAAAAGCCTTCTGGCAGAGTGATGTGATGCGGGAACTGAGGTCTCCTTCTCATCTGCTCTGTAACAGATCACACTTACACATACATACACGCGCGCGCTCACACTCACACGTACACAAAACAAACACACAGTGTGTCTCTGCGCTGAGACGTCATTCCAATTCAGCTCTGTTACACATCATGTTTATTCATGCATGCCAGTACAGTATTAGCGGACACACACACACACACACATACATAGACTACTGCACATAGCCACAGAGAAGGCAGGGCTTACTTTGGCTATCAGTAGTTTATTGTCACACCTAATCTGTACACATGGCATTATGTATCTATAATCCTCAATGGGCCTGGTTAAACTAGAAGTGAGATGAAGTGTGTAATCTGGGGTCGCCGCATGGTCGTGTATGCGTGCATTTGTGTCCTGGGCATGTGTGTGATTGCTGTGGCGTGTAAGGAGGGACCATAAATGCAATGATTGCTTTGATTGGTTATTGATTTCTGAGGACATGACGCAGATACAAGTCTCTGCCTCTGTGTATATGTGTGTGTATGTTAGAGGGGACAAATTGGAGGGAAATAAACAGATGTGAGGAGGAGCAGACAGACACGCTACTTAGTGTGTGTGTGGGGGGGTTATGGGTATAGAGGGGGAAGGTATGTGGAAACGCTACACACACCAACCCCCTTTTTCTTTTTTACAAGGACCAGATGGCCTCATACCTGCACCAGACCCTCTTATTTTGTTAAGAGGGATGTGAGCAAACGAGACAGTCGCAAAATAGCAAATAAAGAATTAAGGGAAAAGCTGAAAAACAATGGAATTGAGTAGAATAGAATAGAACAGAGAGTTCTGTTTGGGATGGCTGTTTAATATGAGCTGAGACTTCCCGAGCCTATCCCTGTCTCCTATCTGTTCTCACGTCCCAGCTGGAGGATTACTGGAGGAAAAGTTTATCAGCAGAATGATAAAATTAGCATGCACGCCCATCTCTCTATCCCCCCTCCACCACCACAGCCACCCCTCCGCCCCCTGCTCTCCCTCTTTCTCTCGTCTCTCCCTCCCTCTTCCTGCACTCTTGCTCATCCCATGCTACGCTCCCCCCTTTCTTCTCCCTGCCCTGGCTCTCCCTCCTGCCCTCCCACCCTCCCCACCATCCCTCTATCTAGCTGCCTGTGCAATGAGCCTTTCTTTCTGTCACATTAATTTCATCCCGAAAAGGGGGAAAATGTGAAAATTTCCCCTGACGCCTCCTAATATCAGTGGGGGGAGAGTTAAGAGTTGCATTTGGAGCGTTTTTCTCTCTCTTTACTGAGGAGAGTTTTATAATTAACTGACAGCCATCTCACAAGGGCATTGGCTTGTTTCTGTGTTAAATATGGAGATGACAGTTTTATGAGGTAAAATATTCATCAGTCGGAGGCCGCTCTTCTGTGTGATTCCAGTTTAAATTATGGCATTTGATAGGCAACCAAAGCAGTGTTTCACTTTGGTCGAACATTTTCACTTTTTAGCACGCATACCTCTATATGACTTAATGAGCCAGCAGGTCCACATTAGCATTCAGGCTTTGTCACTCTTTTTGACTGTTTTTTTTTTTTTACTAGATTAGCAAGTGAGTGAGTGATCAATGTACAGCCAGAAATGTGTGGTGTACTGCTGAGGGACTCACATGAAGCAATGCGGGCACTGAAACGGTTTTATTATT
Organism: Plectropomus leopardus; assembly: GCF_026936395.1. Taxonomy (NCBI): domain Eukaryota; kingdom Metazoa; phylum Chordata; class Actinopteri; order Perciformes; family Serranidae; genus Plectropomus; species Plectropomus leopardus. The sequence continues at coordinate 12,816,879 of NC_142177.1, read as the reverse complement.
TCAAATATAAAATGTGAATGGCACCGAATTTACATATTTAGATGTGTTTTCCCCCGTGTCCCAGGATGGTTCATTTTCCTGGGCAGCCAGAAACAGAAGAGAAGTTTTTTGCCCCATGTCACACCACAGTATAGCTCCGCTGAGAGCCATTCGGAACAGATGGAAAAGACGATTGCGACGGTAACCAGGCTGAATTTTTTAAAACAGGGCTGCATTCGCTGGTTCAGGATTGTTAGAAATACAAGATACAACCCTTTGGGGTGTAAAAGCTCATCAGCATTCAACAAATCTGCAAAGTTGGTCTTCCATTCCTCGTCAGCGGGGAGAGCAAGTGTGAGGGTAGGTTAAGATGACGGTTGTGTCCATGAAGGTGTGCTTTGAAAGGGATTTCGGTACCAAGGTCACTGGCAAAAAAACGCCACTCTGGGACAAATACTGTGATGTCTGTTCTTTGATCGGCAGGCACTGTGTGCGTATGTGTGCGTCTGTTTGCATGTATGAGCGTGTGCATGTGTGTGCGCGCGGGTGTTTGTGTGTGTGCCTACGCATGTGCAACGGGCTTGTTTGATGTGGTGGTTCTGGTACATTTCAAAGGCGAGGCTCTGATGAGAATTCTTCAGAACAGCAGGGGGAGGGGAGGGGGATATAGCCAGGAGGGGTGGGGTTTAAACGCTGATTGGCATTCATAGCAGAGAGGCTGGAGTGCTGCTAAAAAGAAATTAGGCTTTAACTAAGCTGCACCATTCAGCTGTTTAACTAAGCTGCTGCACCGTTCAGCTGTTTGAAATTTTGTCTTCTCAGGCCTTCTATTAATAAATGCATAATTGATTAGGGGGAGCATACGTGCCTGAACACACTTCCTACTGACACAAACACACACATGCTCAGACACCTTCACAAGCACACACACATAGACCCCACTCTTGTCCTGCTACAGCGCTCGTCTCTCTTTGTGTTACCTTGTTCGGTCTCTTGTCCTTGTAAGATTCTTACTTTCTAAATCTCTCCCTAAGTTTCTTTTTTCTTCATTAACTGCCTCTCTCTGGCTCATTGTCTACCTGCCTCTCTCTGTCTCTCGCTCTGACCCTCCCACCCCACCTATCTCTCTTTTTCTCTCGCTCTGTCGTCTGCCCTCAGGTAGACTATAATTCCTATCTTCCCAGGGGAGTCATGAATGGACGCCCTCTACTCAAATGCTTATCAATAACCTTTGAGTGCTTGCTCTCTTTGACTTCTGAGTGGCACACCCGTTGGGCACACACTCACAAACAGGCACACACACACACACACACACACACACACACACACACACCAGGGGCTCTATCTTTGTGTGGACGCTATGCGCTGGTGAAGTAGTACTTTCCTGAGGCACAGTGGAATTTTTTTTCTCACTTGCGCCTTTTCAGTATTTTGGTGCTTCTCCGTGCTCCGCAGTGGGAGGAGAGGCGCAGTAGGGACAGTTTCACTAGTAATCCAGCAGCACCATTTACCTTTGGGAGTGGGGACACTCTCATAGGTCTCCCAAAAATTACACAACCACGTATTAATCATGTTTTGTTTGCCTGTTTTGTTATGCATTCTTCCACAAGTAGTCACATCGCATTACACTGAAAAATATAACTATATTTTCTGTTAAAGGATAAGCTGCATTTGTCATTTTCAACAAATCCCATGAAAAGACCAAAATCAACAATGTGTTGGTTTGTCTCTCAGTTCTTAAACATTTCCCTGTCCTCTTTGTGTCTGAAAGACTTAAATCTTTAAACACAAATATTTTGTTACATATTTTAAAAAATGCTTAACAATTTCCTAAAACAGCTACAGCAAACATGAGTAAGTAGTGCGTTTATTGGGGACTATTTTGAGCTGCGGATTTGGTGCTCTACTGAGTATTTACAGCAGCAGGACGGTGTTTGTAGGATTGACTCAAAATAAACTGCCGCATGTTCATGGTAATGAAGGAACGAGTCACCCAGTGCAGCAGTGTAGCTCACTGATGTGAAAAACGAACAGTTTTTGGACAACAATGGAGGTTTATGGCACAGAGGAATAAGCTGTAATAGGCTTTGGCTACACAGGCAATACTTGTTAGAAGGATCAATTCGTTGTTGATTTTGGTCTTTTTATGGGATTTGTTGGGTAAGAAAAAAAGGAATATCACCAGATATCCCTTAAGGCAATAATGCCTTAGGAGGTAAAGGTTAATAACTGATTTTTACCACAGTAACCTCACCTGTGGTTAGCGCTTAGATCATTGTGATTGTAAGTAATATAGTGCATCATTACACACAGAAAACATGGAGCTCCCAGGGCTTTCAGTATGTCCAGAGACATGATTTAAACTTCAAACTAAACATCGCTTGCCTGCAGCAACATTTAGGCTGCTGTGTATTTGCACTTGTGACTCTCCAGCTCCTGTACAAGAATATTAGTTTCCTCTCAGGAGGAGCTAGTCTGGAGTCTCTACTCCATTACCAAACTATCTGTATAAGACTGCGGGGAGAGCATTGCTTTTAAAGGGGATAAGAGATGCCCATGTGATTGGCCATGATTGTTACCAACCCCAAATGCACTGGTAATGTATGATAATGGATTCTTGTTAATCCAAATCTGTTTCCGGTTGGGCCCCAGGTGTGCTGGGCACCTCCACCTGCTATCCAAAAATAAGTGCGCTACCACTCCCTCTGCGCACTGCACACTTAACTGTTGTTTTGTCTGCTCTACCTGATTGCAAACTTCTCAAACTTACTTGTCACTGTGAATCACCCATCAGTGAATAAGATATAATAAGGGACACTTACATAAAGATGACGTGTAAATATTAACAGTAGTTGGTGTGAAATTTGTTGGCTTTGTACTGTTTCATTCATTAGGAACAACATACTTACTGAGCCCTTCCAAATATAAGCCTATCATCTCTGGAGCTGCAAGGTTTAATCAATTAATTAACTATTTGTCAACTATTAAATTAATAACCAACTCATTTTCTCATTTATTAATTAGTTTGAGTAACTTTTCTCGGTTTTCACATTCTTAAATGTGAATATGTTATGGTTTCTTTACAGCAAACTGAATATCTTTGGGTTGTGGACAAAACAATGCATTTTAAGAAGCCATCTTGGACATTGGGAAAGACTGGTCACCTTTTTTCCCCTAACTGTTTCTTTACATTTTATAAACCAAACAATTAGTTGATTTATCAAGAAATAATCGATAGATCATTCAACAATATAAAAAAACTGTTGGTTGCAGCCCTAGCCATCTCATCTCTGCTAAGCCGTTTGCAGCTATAGAAATGAGTTCAACAACCAAGGAATTGCTTAGCATTTCAGCACTCCCAGTTCCCTCTTCTCAAAGTCAATGTTTTTTGTTTGTTTGTCTTTTGTTAGAAATAAGATCTGTGATTAACACAGTTGTAAGACATTTTTAATTTTTTTTTTCTTGTATGGCATTAAATTAATCAGTAAATACCCCACTTGTTAAATTTGAAATTTATGTGTCTTAAAAAAGTTGGTTTGTAAACATGTGGGTAAGCGAGACTACAGAGTATCATCATGCCAAAACATGCTGATCAAGGCTTTAGACAGCCTTGTTATGGTGAAGTCATGTGACCATAGTGTAGTTTATAGCCTAATGTAAGGTTTTTATTTCTGGGTATTGCATTTATGCTTCACGGATTTGTTAAGCATAAATGCAAAGTGTTGTCAATTTGTGAAGATTATCTTGCTGAACAAAACATGTCGGTATCATTGCCACAGAGCTTATTTTTTTGCAGTAATTCAAAATCCAATGGAAAAATCCCACAGGCCTTTTGATGAGGGAATCAGGGTGACACTAACTTCTGTGTCAGCCGACAGAAAAAGTAATCCCTGTGGCATGCTATATTTCTGATAATCAGAAATACCAGTAAGTACATGTAAATCAAGTACTGGATGGACTGAAATTAATTAAATTTCATGTCCTTCATAGGCCTGAGCAAATTTGTGTGTAAATTCCATTGCCTAAGGTCACATCCAGGCATTAAAATGCTACACAACAAAAGTTTGTTATGATTTTATTTATCCAGATCCCAGAGATACAGCTTTTTGGTATTCTCCTCACACAATGTCTCTGTGTCTGATGAGAAATTTCTCTCCTCTTCCTACTCATCCCTCATTTATCTTCCTTTATCTTCCCCCTTTCTCCTCCCCCACCTCCCCTTCCGTTCCAGATGAGCCAGGCCAGTTGAAGATCTACCTTCCGAAGAAGCTGCTAGAGTGTCTACCCAAATGTTCCTCTCTGCCCAAGGAACGCCATCGCTGGAACACCAACGAGGTGAGACTTCGACACACTCAAGAGGGAAATATCGTTGGCAGTGAGATGAACTCAGTGTTTTTTAGCTGGTGACTCATCATAATGTCACATTGAGAGATGAAGAGGAGGTAAACAAACACAATGGCAGCTTTTCATTACGGGACCCTAAAACTGTGACACTAGGAAATAAAAGCAAAAAAAAACCCCAGCAACCTGAGCTCACAGCCAAAAATCCCACTGACTTTACATTCCATTTGGCATGTTGCTGTCTATTTCGCTTTGTAATCCAAACAACTCTGGGTTAAGGCTTAGGAATCAGGGGCTCCTGGGTCTAAAACTATATATGGCTTAGAGGCTAAGAAATGAGAAATGAGGCTACAGATTGAAAGTTTCCACTGCTGATTTCAACTGGGTTCACAAACTCTATAGTCAGTAGGATAAAGATTGTTTTATGAACCTGACATTGTTGCTATGCAACCATAGAAAGCTGTTAAATGTGTGGCACATTTCTGCTCATAGTTGCTTTTTTTCCTGCTTTGTGTTATGTGTAAAAATGATGCTCTAGTTACATTGTGTAATGCTGTCCTACAAAACAAAAAATAGAGGAGAAAATGAAAAGCTGTCTGTGAGGTATAAACAAGAGAAGCAGTGACCATGTACCCAGAGGAGTTGATCATAAAAGCGAGTTAAGTTAAAGTAACTCAAGGGCTTTTTGCACTTCACTCTAGTCAATGTTAACCACATTATAGAACTTAAAGTATGCTTTGACTGTTGACGATTTCACACAAACTCGTGGCTATCTCTCATTAATACAGGGCTGAGTTTGCTGCTTTAGGCCAAAATTAGCATCATATTTGCAGCATGAACAATAGATAACTTAAACTGCACTGCTGGCTAAGTGGTACAATGTAAAATGGGGCCAAATTAGGTTGGGACAACTTTACTCATGGCCAAAGATAACCCTGAGCTAAACATTTGGGGTGTGAAAAGCTTTTCAGAGTTGCATGTTGTTCCAGACTTAAGCTGTTAGCTTAGGGAAGTGTTTGATGGGTGAAAATGGATGCAGGCATTTATCGTCAATAGCTCCTTGTTTATGCATTGCACAACTCACCACTGGTGGTTTGCTCCATCCATTGTGATGTTGTTGGCCTCTGCTGAGACATTTTCTCCATGTGCAGGCTGTGCACTCCATTATGGATGTGTGTTTGTGTGTTTGTGTTATTGATTACCAAGTCCGGCATTATTATGCAATGCAAAGCTGATTTGGCCTGTGGTTTTTCTCTCAGGAAAGTCATTACATTTTTCATGCAATCCATCTCAATGAAGGTCATACTGGGAGTTAAGCACGGCGCCTACTGAATAGTGTGCTCACATGAATAGGCTGTGTGTGTGTGTGTGTGTGTGTGTGTGTGTGTGTGTGTGTGTGTGTGTGTGTGTCTGTGTGTGTGACTGTGTGTGTGTCTGTGTGTGTGTGTGTGTGTGTGTGTGTGTGTGTGTGTATGTACAGTTCAGAACAACGTGACCGCTGCTGGTTAGGGGACTTCCACACATCAGCCTAACCAAGAGCAATTGTGCACAAGGCGCAGGGTAGACTAGACTAAAGCACCTTGTTGCTGCCCCCTCTCCTGCCCTCTCCTTCTTTCACTCCATCAGTCTCCCTTCCAACTTACCATCTAGTCCTCTCTATCTTTATCTTTCATTTCCTCTCCAACCCCCCTCCTGCTCTCCCACTCTCTCTCTCTCTTTCTCTCTCTCTCTCTCTCCCTCCCTCTCCGTTGCTCTCTCTCTCTGATGAGGAGGTACAGGCTCAGTTCAGAGGGAGGTTGGGTGTCCCTCAGCGGATTCCTTCAAAGCTCCTCTTCCACCCAGGCATAAAGTTTCCTGCATACTTAAACACTCCATTGTGTCTGCTACTCCTCTTGCTTGGCGCTTTCATAGGGGGAGCTGTGTGTATGCTCGCTGGGCGTCCAGTGCATGTATGCTTTTCATTCTGTGTATGTGTTTCTGCCTACGTGTGTGTCTGTCAGGGATGTGTGCAACTCCAGATTATTGCGGTCGATTATTTTGAAGCTGCAGCAACAAAAGAATTGATTTTTTTTTTCCCCGCGCGTGTTGATTTTTATCTGTCTGTATTGCAGACATTGCAAGAAGTCGTTTTCATCAGCAGCATATTGAAAATTGAAATCATCATTGGTCATCAGTTTTGGACACGTGGGGTTTGTACGTCCACTATAGATTTTGGGGCAACCCGAAATTAATACGTGTGGTTTCCAGACCAATCAGCTGCTGGCTGTCAAGTCAGCTGTCAGATTTGAAGCTTTCAATTTATTTATTCAGTCGCATCCCCTCACTGTGCGTGTGTTTGTTTGTGTTCAAATATAATATCGTTCTGGTCTAGATGTTGCTCATGAAGTGTGGTGATGTGTTATCGACAAATGGCGTGTTGAAAACGCCCAGTAATTATTCGGTGCATAGACACACTTCTCTGTCTGTGTTTGGTTGTGCGTGTACGTTTTTGCCTTTGTGGGTTTCCAATTGAATTCTTCATTTCCATATGCTTATGCATAAGAAAATCAAAAACTGGTTTTGTGTTTCCTCATCCTCACTGTTGTCTGCATGTAGAATTAGGATTATCCTTAGTGTGTGTATGTGTGTGTGTGTGTGTGTGTGTGTGTGTGTGTGTGTGTGTGTGTGTGTGTGTAAGAAGATAGTGTGATAGATAAAGAGATTACCATTCTCTGTTTGGATGAGAATGCCTCTGATTAAGTCAGACCCAATCTTTACAAGTCTTCATCTGATATGTCCTTATTCTCACCTTTTTCTTGGCATGCATACGTCTCTGCAAGTGTGTGTGGCTATCCGTGTGCGTGCGTTTGTTTTCTTGTTGGTGTGCGTGATCGCATATGATCCTCTGATCTCTGTTTTGTCACGCATGGCTCCCCCCGACACCTTGGCCTCCCACGAGCACTGAGCTGTGACCCCATACATTTTTACCCCATCCACTTCTCCTCCTCCTCCTCCTCCTCCTCCAACTCCTCCTCTCTGTCCTTTCCTCTCTTCCTTCCCTCTTTTCCTCCCTCTCTCTCTCTCTCTCTCTCGCTCTCTCTCTCTTTTGTGTATCTACTGATGTGTGAAATTATTCTGGGATGGAGGGATGGATTCCTCCCTGAAGGGCTGAGCGGAGGCGTGAGCCTTTTGTTCAATAATAGATTGGGGGTGTATGTGTATCTGTCCATGGTAATAGACTATAGACTAGTTTTAGATAACAAACCACACTCAGGTGGACAGACTGATGGTAGCTCCTGTTTTATCCACCCATCGGGAATGACTTGTTTGGTTTCAGCAAATTCTGTGGAGCACTGAAATAAGGACGCTATCAAACTTTCTCAATGTAGACAAAAGCAAACTTTAGAGTCTGGTCCTTGGTCTCAAGCTCATGAAAAGATATGATTACTCTTGTGGGGACCCTCGACACCCTGACTCATATTTTAAGAAGCCAGGCTGAGTGGAATACTGAGTGTTCGAAAGCTTCTGTTTAAACTATGAAACGTGCACTCCCACACTATGCGACTGTGCACGTCATTGCATGATCTAATGTGCATTTTAAAGGCTTCTACTTCAGAGCAGCCCCCCCACTATGATTCAAATGATGCAACTGTCAAACGGGTCGGCTCAGACTTCAGTACATCACACAGACGACAGCGGTCTGTGCCACAATGCCTCTGCATGTGAGTCTGCTCCACATGTCGCTCAACTGTACGGCAGCTGAAAGCAAGCGTTAGAAAACGGCATTACTCCAGTGTTAATGATATGAAATAATATGATATGAAACATGCAGTGTTTCATTGTAGGACTCTGTTCTCATCATGCAATGATATATTTGGGAGCTGTGTGGTGTGAAGGCAGCTAGTTGACAGTTCACACACGCTCGGGTCTGGCTGTGCCGCTGCATGACACTAACATGATTGCTTGAATGAGAAGCAGATCAAAAAGCATATACATTTTAGACCACTGCCCCATCTGCCTCCCGTGCATGTGCATCAAGTGTAGGCGTTGCCATGGTAACAGATTGGGTGCGTGTGTGTTAATGGTATGATCAATGCTGCATGTTTGACACCAACACTGTTAGTGATTGTTCAGTACATCAAAGGTGATAAGAGCGACTAGAACACTTAATCACGATTCCAAACATGTACGACAGACCCCCCGCCAAAAAATTGGTGAAGGACAAAAGCTCTTAATCTCAGGTAAAAATGTCAGAAACCCACCCACACTCACCTGCGCACACTGTGGCGTCTCAGCTGGTGTGAGCTTCAATTTCCAGCCCAAACAAAGCTCTTTGTGCATGCACCTCTGTCTGTGAGTTTCCCTGAGTGAATGTGTGTTTGTGCGTGTGTAATTTATTATTCATGTCATTATTGTTGTTTGTGAGCCATTAAATAGATACATTGAATTAAATATGCATGCATTGTTGTATTCCTATGTTTCTTCGTAGAGATATTTCCCATTTTCTCCCTGAGGCAGCGGAAGTATCTGGAAAAGTTACACAGGAGGGACAGCGTTAAATGTCAGCTACCAGAGCATGTGAATAAAATACTATGGATTAGTTACAAAAACCCAGAGCGATGCAGACAGCCAGTTGCAGCCCCCTATGCTCCATTTATACTGTGGTGAAGGGTGCCCTTGATTTATGAATTTGATGTGTGAAATGCTAATGTCCAGCTAACACTGGCATGGGACCGGCAGAGGCTGACACTCTCCATTTTGTCTGCCATGTCGGAACAAAGACAAAAGTAACACGCCTTTGGAAACTTAGCGCAAGTCGCATTTTTTAAAATGGAATGGGTTTGCCGTTCTTGCATTTGTTTGATAACGTGTTCGCGAGAGACTTGGTGTATCCGTGTCAGTGTGTGTGAGTGTGTGTGTCCCAGAGCCTGCCTATGGCTGTAACCTCTCTAGTTGACATTGAGCTCTGTGCTGTTGCCGTTTACCAGAGTAAAGCATGGTTTAATGAGGGGGCAAAGATGCCAACACACATTCTCACATGCTCACACATGCTTTCACACATGTATATACACACAGAGACATGCACACGCACAATACCAAAGGGGTGTTTCACAGCTCCTTGTGTTTGATTCCTATTCTTTTATTTTTAATCATTCCTCTGTCTTTTGGGTTGAGAGATATTTTATGTTTGGAGAGCGCCAAGTTATAATCACTAATTAGTCCTCCAGGCTCTCTCTCTCCCTCCCTCCTTCTTTTTCTCCTCCTCTTTGTCTATCTCTCCATCTCTCTCTGAGCCAAGCATAGCCCAATTAACACCCAACGTCATTTTGTATCTGTTGTGACTTCCATTTCCGCTTGAACTCCAGACGCTCCATACTGTCCTGCTGACCAAACTGGCACTATGAACCGAATGTGCAGCAATGCAAAGAATTAATTAGATTCGTTCTATTCATGAATGTAATTTCCATGTCGATACATGTAATTATCCAGCAAGCTTTTCATTTGCAAATGCGGCTGTACATGGGAAATTGGACATGTGCGGAGATGCCTTGCAGATTGTTGGGATCGGTATTTCAGCGGGTTTCAGTCATGCAGATATTTCACCATACACAAGTTCACAAAGGGGCTGAGATTAACCAGGTTTTACAAGTCTAGTCAGGGAAAGCCAGGTGTCTGAGGTAGGAGTTAGTGTCTCCTCTTTCTCCTCTCCTCTCCTCTCCTCCTACCCAACTGGAAGCCCCACATTTTCCTCCTGTTCTATTTTCTACATGCCGCACAGACCCACTATTTATCTTGCCCACTATAATTTGACACAAAATATTGTTAACTGGAGACACAGAAATATATTAAACAGTGGGAATGTGTGACTGTGAGTGTGGGGGCGCTGTGTATGTGCCTGAGCTCTTTTTGTGTGTGCCTACATGCGTGTGTATTTGAGTGTGTCTTTGTGTTTTTACTTCCAACCAAAAACAAAGTGAATGACCAGCAGTGTCTGCTGCAATAAGAAGCCGGGCTGTGCAGTGGAGACAATACTTTTTGTGTCCTTAAATAGCCCCACATAGAACCTCTGTAATATCTGAGTCCTGTGTAAATTAGATTTAATTCATCTGAGACGGATAAAGCATTAAAATGTGTAAGTGTGTGCATTTGGACGCACACACAGATGGTCCTTCTACTTCTATTTTGAGTGCGTGAACTGTATGTGTAGAGCTTTTGATAACTTTATTTAACTTCGATAACTTTCAGCTCCTCAGGCTTTAGAAGTCAAGTATATTTTACAACAGCTGTTCAAGGCCATTTTGCATGTTTACATCCCCAAACAACAGTAAGATGTCAACAAAACATCTTACTGTAAACCAAGCACCACGGGTGCAGGAACCTATTGATTTTGAAGTTTTGCTTTAGCATCTTCATTTTCTGACTTAATTATACCTGGAGCTTAGACACTTGTCAAAGAATAAAACTAGTTCAAGATTGTCATCTGGAGTTTGATGCAAAGAACAGTGTTGTCATCAAGACCACCTAAACGGAGATCATGTTATGATTTATACTGGTATTGGGACTGAGGCAAGACCTAGACTTTTAGGGGTTGAGACCACAGACTATATATAAAGATGAACAGGGTTTCTCCAATTACTCCAACTTTACAAAATGAAGCCAAAATATTCGGATACGGCTGCTGCAATCATGAGATTATGATGTCATTTGAAGTCAGAGTCTGCACAGTAGCAATCTCGAGTTCCTGCCCATACACTCAACTAACCAACTGCAAGAAGTGCCATTGAATGCGGGCACGCAGATTGGTTAACACAGCTGTCAGTCATAATGTCAAATTCCCATTTTCTAGCATCAAAAACTAATTCAAACTTATCAGAAAAATGAATACTTGAACAAACATCAAGAACTACCTGAAATGACAGAAACCACCCTTGAAAAAGATTATTTGCCGTGTACGTTGTGTTTTTAGTTTGGCCCTGGTCGCATTTTCTTGCATGGAGGGGGTGGGGTTTATGACTTGCACTGCAGCCAGCCACCAGGGGGCAATTGAGATGTTTTCGCTTAACTTTTGGGGAGCTGTTATGTTGTTTATTTTTATAATACAGGCTATGATTGATACCAAGTCAAGACCAAGACCAGATCAGTGTAGGTCACACACTGCTGGACACACACACGATAAAATGTGCAAAATACAAACCATGGGCACTCCTCAAATTGATCTGAAAGATCAGCTTCCCCATTAAAAAGAAACCCCATTAAAACCAGTAAACAAATAAAGATTCCTTTTCATTCACTCCTTTTTATTGCCATATACTGAATATATATTTATCTGTAAGTGTGCAATGAGAAGTGGCCTGTTGAAAAAATTCACTGCAGAAGTGACTGCATTTTATGTGTGGGAATTTTCCGTTGTTAATATAATATAAACAAACTTAGCCATTGTTATTCAATTATCCTTTTTTGTACAGGCAATTTAGTGATGTCCCCAGAGCCGTGGTCTTGACCAATCTCAAAATAAAATCCAGAATCCTCTTTGTCTGAGATCAAAACAAGACCAAGTAAATATGCGGTTGATTGTGAGATGAGACTGAGGCCTTTGAAAAGGTTTTGATCATGAGACTAATCCCGAGAACTACATCACTGGAAAACAATGGTGCACAAGTGAAACAATATTTTAAAAAAGAAGAAATAACATAAAAATTTCAGGAAGTCCTTCTCACAATATTTGTACAGTTGTTTAATTCAAGTCTGGGCATGTATTTGTTTAGTCCGCACAGGTAGCACTACCCTGATGGCCACTCTTTTACCCAGGTGCACAATTATTTAGCAATATTTTACTTTAAAAATTAACGTGATCAGTTTGCACTGAGCAAATCTGTGGACACCTGAGACGGTATGAGTTCTACATGAGTCGTTTGAGAGGTTTTTTAGAGACGATTGTTACTGCTTCATTGTTGTGTAAGGATTACGGAGTTGTCCAGCAGCAACAGTGGGCAGGAGCTGCTACAACAGCTTTTCCTTTATGTCACATATTTAGTGGATATGTTCAAAATCTCTCTGACTGCTCAGTCAAACCTCTTAGAAAATATATCAGACAGGCAATTGCACCATACCAAACATAACATATTGATCAGTAACTTGTGAATTGTAGCTCACCCTCAAATACTTTTACTCAATATGAATTCAGTGTGCAGTCCACTGGTTCTTATTTTTGCATCGATAGCATTTATCTGTTTCACATTTTATGGGTTTTTTTTCTTCTTTTTTTTTTTTTTGCTGTTGCTGGCATAATGTTGATTCAGTCTCTACAGAATTTTTCCACACTGCATATTTGGGCAGATTATGGCTCTCTTATTTCTAGTGCAACATAATATTTATATGCTTGAAGTCAGAAAAACCACAATTCTCACAAATATTTGGGATGTTCTCCAATGAGTGTCCCCTTGTGTTTTCTGTGCAAAGTTGCCTCTGTAAATTTTACACACAGCATTATTAACTGCCTACCTTGTGACTAATCCAAACAGTTAAGAAAACATTTGTACAAGACACAAAAATGAAGTTGGCAGAGAGTATGTGCAAACTAACTACTTAATGCTAAAGCAATCAACTTCACAGACCTATTTGCAAAGGGGCCACAAACGAATATCAGACCACATTTGTTTAGGCTCTATAAAGTTGCTGTGAGGTCAAATTGTCAGTTTTGTTGATATCTCATGGATCTCAGTGTGCTGGCCTCATAGGCTTCAACCCACTAATGGCCACTTGCAGGCTGCAGCTCTATTTTTAATTAAAACTGGGAAGATTATGTGGTCGTTTAATTGCAAAATCAATGTTATTTATTGCTGAGCAAGAATACAATATAATGATAAGGAATGTCAGCTTCACTTGCTTTGATTTCTTTTCACTCGTTATCAGTGTAGACTCTGTATATTTGATTTGATAACCATAATGTGTACATGGGAAACCATAAATATGAATATTTAGCAGTAAATGTAAATTATCAACCACAGCGTTGGTTAATATTTAACATTCAGTGGTAGCATTTCTCAAGGTAAATCTGTTCATCTCTGTGTTTCCCTGTTAATGAGTTGAGAAGTCATATTATCATGGAGCTCTCCTGCCGTGTTTACTGCACACTGTGAACAGTGTTCATCAACTGGTATTTGGCCTCATGGAGTTTTGTTTCACAATTAAAGACTTTAATTTTGAAGCAGTCTTGCCCATATTCACATGTTTTTACAGAGATGGAAGTGCATCAGATGTTTCTCCAAAATCTTGACTACATGAGAGATAAACATCTTGTGCACCTGTAGCAACCATCCCCACTGTGGAGTAAGTAGTTGGTTTGTTGTCCTTTGAAAGTTTCATTGAAATTTTCCATTGAAATGCATTATCCTAACAAGCTCATACATCAAAAAGACATAAGAAGAAAAATATTTGCTATGAGTACATTTTTTTATCCTTTTAGAACAATATAAAGAACAATACATGTGACAAACTATCCCTAAAGAAAACATGGCATGCGATAAGCATCCCCAACTGGGATTTTTTTTGCTAGTGACTAATCTAACAACTACTGTTACAACACTGGCAAATAGTAGCACAAAAGTCCAACATTATTTAAAAAAGAAAAAGTAACATCAAAATATCTTGAAGTCCTTCTCACAATATTCGTACAATTGTTAAATTCAAGTCTAGGTATGTATTTATCTAGTTTGAAGCTTTAAAACAAAGGTAGCACTACCCTGATGGCCACTTTTTTACTTGTGCTTATTTGCTGGTGCTCACTCTGTCAGTCTCCAGGTGCACAATCATTTAGCAATATTTTACAGGAAAAAATAACGTGTTCTATTTTCACTGAGCAAATCTGTGGACACCTGAGACGGTATGAGTTCTACATGAGTCATTTGAGAGGGTTTTACAGACGATTGTTACTGCTTCATTGTTGTGTAAGGATTACGGAGTTGTCCAGCAGCAACAGTGGGCGGGAGCTGCTACAACAGCTTTTCTTTTATGTCACATATTTAGTGGATAAATTTAAAATCTCTCAGAATGCTCAGTCAAACCTATCTGAAAGCAGATCAGCTGGGCAATTGCACCATACCAAACATAACACTGAATTGTGAATAGTAGCCCAACCTTCAAATACTTTCACTCAGCATGAATTCTGGGTGCATTCCACTGGTTTCATTTCTGCATCAATAGCATTTATCTATTTCACATTTCATGTTTCTTTTTCTTTTCTTTTTTGCCTTTTATTTGGTTGTCCCTATCTTACTTTTTAAAAATTGAGGCGATCTTAATTTAAAAAGTTTAATTTCATTGAAATTTTTCATTGAAATGTAACAATCTAACCAGCTCATGCAGCGAGAGAACAAAAGCAAAAAAAGCAATTTCTATCAGTGCTTTTTTATTCCTGTGACAAGCAGTCCCAGCTGGGTTTTTTTTCTAGTGACTAATCTAACAACCACATGTTGTAGCCTAGCTAAGAAAAACATAGTTCTCCCTTTATACTGTTTAATGGTAATAATTGTTTTATTATAAACCCATAATGTAAAAGCCTAGAAGAGAAACACAGACCACCTGAATATTTACATTTTGCCATGAGAAATATCATAAGTCTCACCTTACTGTCAAGTGTCTTAGGTGTTAATGTTAAGTGTCTGTAGGTGACCTCTGACCTCACTTCTGAAAAAATCAGTATCAATATTTTTAAACAACACCCTCACGGGAGTGAGATCTATACAATGTGACAACCAACCCTGTTCTCCTTTACATTCCAACGTTGAGCTGCATACATGCCATAAAATTGCCTCAAATTGCCTCAATCCTCATACAGTGATCAAACTGTGATGCAGGTCAGTGTGCTGGTATGCATTCAAAAAACATACCAAACACAAATATGATCTTTTCCTGTTTTTCTGACATTATAATGTTACTCAATTGGATTTCTCGTATCTCACAGATCTTTTATATTTTCAAGGAGCCTTGCCAAGGCAGTAAATTAGCCACCTACGACATATTACCCCCCCCCCCTCCAAAAAAAATAGCAAGATAGCTGGGAGTCTCATGATGCTGTGACTAGCATTTTGTACTAACATTATCCTGGAAATGTACACATTCACAAGATTTACCCTGGGAGATGTATACATTTGCTGGCAAATATACCCTTTCATACATTTATCGTAATAGACAATAGTGTGAACCACTGTGTGCAGGCAGTGTGTGTGTGTGTGTGTGTGTGTGTGTGTGTGTGTGTGTGTGTGTGTGTGTGTGTGTGTGTGTGTGTGTGTGTGTGTGTGTGTGTGTGTGTTGCATTCCACTCAGGAGACCACCGTGTGTGTCCAGTGTTTCTGTAGTTCCATCCAGCATCACGTATTTCACCATCTCTCTGTCTCTCCCCTCTTCTTCCTCCCTCCTGCTGATGTATGGAATGTCTACTCTCATATGGAGTGTGCTTGTAAAAGTCACGGTAATCAAATTTCACTGATTCCTGGGGGATTAAACAAGGTGGCATTTACGTGCGCGTATATGAATGTGCGTGTTCTGTCTCTGTGCATACACAATATTAGCCGTGTACTAAGCTGTGTATTGTAATGCAGCTGTGTCATTAGTCTAAGACCAGCTCAGCTGTAATATATCATCCATCATCTTGTACTCCAAGGAGGCAACTATATAAGGGATACTGATACCGCATTTGCATACTGACAGTGCATATATTTAATTGTTTGAATGTACAGTATGAAGCAGTATGTGGGTGGGAGGGATGATGAACACCTAATATAAGAGGAAGAGCATCTCACTTGTTTCTTGGCCAAGTGACGGAGATTGAGAATAGTGTTCTTTTCATGCCTTTGGGTGTTTGACAGAGAAAGTTTTTTGCTAACGGTATTGCAGTCCTCTTTGAAATTCCTCTGTAATACTTGGAGCAAAATCACACCGTCCCAAAAATTAGATTGTTATTCAGTGGAAGTGTTCACTCCCTTCTCCAGCAGACAGGAAAAACATGGCAACAGCAAGTTTTCCCGTCCCAAAAACAAGTATTACCTAGTGTTAATCCTAACTGCATAATTGCCTCTTGTTGGCAGCATATATGTCTGGCAGTATGTTTGTATATGTAGCCTGCCAGCTCTCAAGTCTTAACATTGTCCAATACACAACATCAGCATCATCTTCTTTTCTCAGCGAGGCTGCATAAGCTCCGGCCCCCGTCTGCTCTAAGGTGTCATTGCAATGTTGGAACTAGAAAGTCACAGTCCATTACAGTTCATATGAGGTGGAAAGTTACCAGGACAGCCTGGCAGGCAATGACTGATGTCTGTCTCCTCTTCAATCTCTAAAAGTGCATTAAATTAGAGTAATTATTAAATGGCTTTGCCAGCACGATACACATTTAATGGTTGAAAACAAACTGGATTCAAGCAAACAAAATGTCTCGCAAAGGTCATGATAGTTTCCAACGATAATACAAATGGAAATGGCTGCTGTGAAGCTGTAAAAACGTTGGTTATATTTCTCATCTCCCCCCCTGTTATTTATTTATATACATGTATCTTACATTATATAGAAGTTTAAAGATAGCTAACATACCTTTTGCGCCCACTGCATGAGTCACAGTGCTTGAAGTGAGGGTGATGACACTGGGCTCTACCCTGTGCAGTGTATCATCACTGTAAATATACTGTAGCAACAGTGAGGAGGAGCCCCTTTGGATCTATTGATATGCTATACCGTGCACTTTTAAGCTATTTATGGCAAATGTTGCATGTTCATCAGATATGATCACTTACAGCATCTCACTGTTTGTGTATTTTGTTAGCTATTGATGCGTACAGTCTGTCTTTGATGCATGGAGAAATTTCAAGATGGATTATGTCAAACTGAATTCAAAAAGAAACAAATCCATACTTTTTACCACAAGATATAATAAAGACGTTCCAGACGCTGCCTAAATTGTGCTGACTCCTGATTTGTGGTTATGACAGCAACAAAATGAGTAAAGCCTCTCTGGGATTTCAAAAATAATGTATTTAGCCAAAGAAAAAAAACCCATCATTTTAATCAAGTGCAATCGCAGTAAAAGTGATTTCTGTGGGGAAGGGGTTAAATTGGATTCTGCTTTTTTTGTGTTGCTGGTGTTGTTGTTTAATTGTCAGTAATCAATGGCAGTTGGCCAAGTCAAAGCGCATCATTTTGTCAGCTCTTGAAACGTGTTATTTATGAGCAAGAGGTGAAGTATACTCAGTCACTCCTTGACTCCCTGAAGCACAAGCTGGCAATCATCAGAATTGGGAATGCATTTGGGACTCCTTTATTAAACCATGTGAAAGGTATATCACATTTTGCAATACCCTGAAAGAGTGAGTGCAAGGCCCATAATAACAGTCGATTCAGGTCTACAGCCCAGGGCTTCGTCCTAGGCAGACACAGATCAAACTGCACAACAGTGGAAGCCAGTCACCAGAGCAGGGTTGATAACCTTTTATGTTTACTTTTGCTTATGATTGTTTTAACTCCACCTGCCCATCTCCCAGTATGAAGCCTTGCAGGTCTGATGTCAATAGAATAGATAAACCCCAGATTGCAGACAATTTGTGTATTTGTAAATTGATGCTTGTCTTTGCCAGTTTGTTTTTGAGGCTTGAGGAGAGTTAAATATGCATGACTTCAACATGGGTGGCTCCGAGTCTTTTCCAAAACAACAAACAAATGACATGAAATCTTTATTTGGCGGAGACAAACAAGAATTCTGAATTGATTTTTTTTTTTTTGAGAGAGAGAGAGAGAGATAGAGAGGACTCCACGTGAGCTCCAGCCGTTAACTAGATTTGTTTGTTTCTTCTGAAATGGAGCTCCAGTGATATTTATTGAGAGCGCACGGGCATACCGAAACAGGTGCGTAACCTCACCGCACAAACATACGCGTGCGCTCACACAAGCGTGTGCTCCCATCTTCAGTTGGTTGAGGAGGAGACAAACCTAAAGATCGCCACGGAGACCCATCTTTCAAATTTATTCATTAAACTCCCAAATGCTCCCCTTAACGAATGTAATTAGAATATGGTAATGAGAGAGGGCTGAACCAGGGAGTGTTGTAATACGCTTAGCAGCACAGAGGGAGAGAGGAAGAGAGAGAGAGACAGAAAGAGAGGGAAATAGAGTAAGGGAGTTAAAGGAGAGAAATAGAGAGACTGACTGACAGAGTGCCAATTTATGTCTTGTTGTAAACAAGTATTTATGCCAATGAGAGGTGGCACACACTCTTTCTCTTTCTCTCGCTTTCTTTCTCCCACTACCTCTCTCTCTCTTTCTCTCTCTGTCTCTCTCTCCTTAGCATACCAAACCTCCTCAATAACAATAACATCAACAATAGCTGAGCAGAGACGAGCCTCGGAGGGCAGAATGACTCACAGTGAGATGAGGCATCAGGGGTTAACACAACCACTGGAGACTCCTTCATTGAGACACCCCCCTCACCCTCTCTCTCACTTTTGCTCTCTCTCTCTCTCTCTGTCTTCTTCCGCCTCCCACTGGCAAACACAAATTCATCATTAGAGATTTCAAATATACCTCCATTTGTGTGTGTGTATGTGTGTGTTTGTGTGCACCCCTTTCTTGGTTCACTTTGTGGGGGTTTTTGAGGACTCTGACAGGCTTTATCCAAAGACGCCCTAGCGCAACGGGGGTCCTGGCATTGTGTTTGACACCACACACCTGTTGCCGTCTTTGATGTGTTCACCCTCCTGCTGAGAGAGTGGGGGCCGTCTCCTCAAATGCAAATACAAGACAGGAGGAAGAGGACAGGTAAGGTGTGCGCAAGAGAGGAAGTCTTAGAAAAATATGATTGATGTTCCCTCAGTGGATTGGGGCTGACTCTTCCTTACTCTCAGGTCTCTGCTAAAAAGTTTGCGCTACTTTCCATACTGTGTGTGTGTGTGCGTGCGTGTGTGTATGTGTGTGTGTGTGTGTGTGTGTAGCCACCTTCAACATTTGGACTTCTATATATTGGCGAGAGGGAGATGAGAGGGAAATGAGACAGAAAAAGAGAGGGAACTGGGTGAGCTAGAAGGAGGAGAGGGGGGAGAAAGTAAAGAGGTCAAACCAAAAGGAGAGGGAGTGAGGGAGTGAAAGAGAGGGGAGAGTGACTATTTCATTATAAAGCCGTCACTCACATGGGCAGCAGCAGCCACCACAGAGACTCTTCTGAGACTAGCCCTCTCTGGGTTCGTGTGTGTATGTGTGTGTGCGTCCTACCGTGCCTTGGTTTTGACATGGGGGGTATTTTTGTATGCTTGTATGTTCAAGTGCATGCCGGGGTGACAGAGACAGATGTAACGTTCATATCTCTCTCCCAGCCAGGTGACAGGGGTGGGTCCCCTCTGAAGGTCAGACCTTGTCCTCCAATAGTAGACCGGCACTAAATGTGTGTGTGCATGTGTGTGCGCACACCAATCTGTTGTCCGTGCAGTGTGTGTGTGTCACTGAGAGGAGAGACAGAGAAAGCCGGGGCAAGTTTTATATTTATTTATTTATATTTTCCACACAAGCGACTTTGTGTATTAATAGACGGCCCATTTGTATGCATGTGTGTACAAGTCTTTTATGTCCACGGACTTGCATGTGTGTGTTGCCCAGTGTGTGATGAGGTGTTTATATGATAAACACAAGGCAAGCTTGAGAGGAATTCTGATCAGGGGCTTTGCAACAGTTGTTATGGAAACAGCATTAAGCAGTTGTATTAGCCAGTGGAGGTAATATAAAGGCTGTTGAAAGTAACACACAGTGGGGAGTGAGGCAGTTTGGGAATATAATACAAACTACACATTATTGCTCTGGTTTACAATAGACTTGATGAAATTTTATTGTGTTGCTAGAACAGAACAAAATTATCCTTGTCGTAACTCATTTTTTGGCTCTCTTTCTGTCGAGAGCTACACATTTTAATTAGCCAGGTCAGAGGAACACAGTGCAAACAAGACATTATTGGTCAGGCGTCGCATCATTTATGTTAGCTTAAAGCTGAACACACAACTAACTCACATCCAATTCACATGTTATCAGCCCATTAAAATGGCCGTTATCTGTGATTTTTAGCCACATAGATATGGGTTAGAAGG
This sequence comes from Plectropomus leopardus, assembly GCF_026936395.1. NCBI lineage: Eukaryota > Metazoa > Chordata > Actinopteri > Perciformes > Serranidae > Plectropomus > Plectropomus leopardus. Next base: position 12,796,465 of record NC_142177.1, on the reverse strand, counting down.
GGATTGCCACACCTAACATTACACACACTCTATTACACATAGCTCCGTATCACACCATTAAGGAGGCTTTCACATGAGGGACCCAAATACGGATCCAAGTACACCAAAAAGTCCAGTTTGCGTGATTAGTGTGAACACTGTGTATGATACCCTGGCACAGTACACTGATTTGTGCCCAGGTCCACTTGAACAGGTGTAGGCTTCATGTGTACTCTGGTATGCTTCATGCTATGCATCAGGTGTGAACACCAACTGTGCCAGTACACAGAAGTGTACTGCTATTAAACAAGTACTTTTTACCGCTTTTGAAACAGTCTCAGTTTAATACTGATGCCTCTATATCAGTTGGAAGCGCAGCCTACCGCAAACAGACCCAGATTCAGCACCGCTGCCGCCTCTGAGCTGCAGTCAGAGCTCTGACAGAAGGCGGAGAGCTCTGCACCCAACAGCAGCAGCTCCCCCTTCGGCCAGGAGCAGAGCTTCCCCCTTGTTGCTCAGCTGGTCCCCATTGATGACAGTCCCCAAGACAAAAGTGTCCCTCTGATGCGTCCTATCCTAACAGTTGCAGTTGTTTTAGATTCCACTTTCACCTTTATTAGATTTAGGTACAAAAATAACCTGGTTAGGTTTAGAAAGACATGGTACATCAGTTAAATACCATAAGTCCAGCGTCTTCAGAAAAGCAGCCACAGCTCAATGACCTTGGTGATTTTAGAGGTCACTCAGTACTGCTTAAATATTACAGGTCGTGATTCTAAGAGATCGGCCTTGACACATTTCTGGCAACAACTGTGGATAATGAAATGCCTACGGACACCTCTCAATTCTAATGGATTATTGATTATTACAGTTCAAATCAAATTGTATGTAGGTTAAGCATGAAATTGTCATTGTTGTGTTTAATTTAAATGATGAGCCTTTGAAGGAGATGTGTTTAAAAATAGACCAAAATCAATAAAATGTAGGTTAAACTAATGGTGGAGATAGTGCTTGGAATAAAAAAAAAACAAAAAAAAAACAAACACAGAAGCCTGCACTCTGCGAAAAAAAAATAAAATCATAAAAAGCGGGAGGCAATTTTGGATAGAGTGTCTATCAACGTCAGACACTGACAGGGTTGTTCTGGGAAGTAGAGAACCGGTGGAGGTGCTCTGGAACAAATTACAGCATCAGCAGACCTCCCCTGGTAATGCTAATGCAGTTCTTTCCCCCATATATGTATACAAGACTTACCGCGCTCAAGGAGAAAGGCAGAAAAGGATTCTGTAGTTGAAAAGGACATTTCAGTTTGCTACCTCCCCGTGCCGCCAAAATAAACTGTTCGATGCCAAATGATTTCTGTGGTGAGAAACCAGCGACAGCCTTCATTTGAGGCATTTCGAATGGATGTGACAGTTCCAGTTTACAGACAACTCTGTTTTCCCCAGATCTCTGTCGGGGTGATGCTCATCATTAGACTTCAAACGTGCACGCATGCACGCACTCTCCCTCTCACACACACACACAAACACACACACACACACACTAGCCTGTGGCTAGACCCTATAACGGAATCTCCCTGGGGAAAGCTCCTGGATAAGTCTGTTGCAGTGTAGGCGACCCCCACCCCCCCTCTTCCCCGCCCTCCTCTGGAAATCTCCCTGAGGCCTGTGAGTGTATGCGAATGTGTTTGTGCGTGCGCGTGTGTGTCTGTCTGTCTGCTTTTCTGTACATGCCACCAGTTTCTTGGAGGGAGATGGTCTCAGTGATGCGTGAGTGGGAGGCTGATTTCCCCAACTGCATCGCTCGCTCCAATCTAACTTCCCACTCATGCTGTCTGCTTTGTTAGATATTTCTTAAGTAACTCTCTCTCTTTCTCACTTTCTCTCATACACACAGATAGACAGGAATAGGTGTGTGTTGGGAAAACTGTGTGTGCATGTGTGTGTGTGCATTCAGCTGGGCCTGTCGTAATGTATTATTACACTGACTCACACAGACATGCAGAACGTCTGGGTTTCTAGACTAGATCCCTGGAGAAAGACACTTGTCCCTGTCCCTGTGTCTGGCACGGCACACACACGCACACACTAACACATTCACAGTATTCCTAAAGGGTCAGTGTGTCGCCAGGCATGCTCAAAGCGCTCTATCACTGGTTTCCACGGGGAAAATAACTGTGACTTCCTGAGGATCGACCTTCACCATCTCACTTCTGTCACTCTTCACATGGGCGTGTGTGTGTGCTGGTGAGGGAGGGAGCAGCAGTGTGTGTCTGCAGTGAGAGTGTGTATATGTGGGTGTGTTTTTGTGTGTGTGTGTGTGTGTGTGTGTGTGTGTGTGTGTGTGTGTGTGTGTGTCAGGCTGCCATTTCAGCTGACTCTTCTGTTTCTGGCTTTTTAATGGCTCTTATGGGGCAGGCCTTTAATTGCAAGTCTCTCTCCCTCCTTCTTAATCCTCCCATCCTTCTGTCTCTCCCAGCCCCTCGTCTCCTCTCTTCTTCTCCTCTCTCCTCCCGCCTCCCACTGGCTGACAGTCACTAGGGGAGCCCGAGTGCCTGGCCAGGGCTGTAGAGGCCGTATAGGATATTGACTTGCTGCGGAGTGGTTTGGGAGGAGGAGAGGTGGCTGCCTGTCACAGCTAATGAATAGATGCATAAATGAATGAGGCACTCCGTGTGTGTGTGTGTGTGTGTGTGTGTATGTGTGTGTGTGTGTAGTGTTGTGCCTAGCTATGGCTAAAAAGTTTTATGGGCCTCAGACCGACATTAACAGTGGCCTGCTTGATCGTGATTATTATTAAGGGTGTGATGACAGGTCCCTCCACACACACGCACGCACACATACACACACATATATGTATATAAACACACATATAAATGCAGGATGAGGCAGTGGGGGGTTGGGATGTGAGGAGTGAATAGGGGATACTTAAAAAAACAATCCAGTTAAGTGCCAGCACCCTCCAGCTGCTCTCTCTTTTCGTCTCTCCGTGCCTTTCTTCCCCTCTCCCTCTTTGTCCCTCCATCTCTTCTGATCGGTGTGGAGCTCAAGTGCTCTCATGTCAAACTGGGACAAATACCTAAAAACACACACACACACAGATAGAGGAAGAGAGGGAGTGGAGGTCTGGAGAGGAGGACTGTTGATCTGAGGGGGCAGATGAAGGAGTGCTGGAGTGTTGATGTCTTCTTCACTATTGCTTTGTGCCACATTTCAAACACTGATTGCCTTAAGAGGACAATTTACATTTCATAGTCTTTCACAACAAGTGGGTGAGATGGGAGTCGGAGATAGGGAGAGAGAGAATGATGTTTCAAGGAGGAAGCCAGGGGTGAGAGAGTTCACCTAGCAAAGGGAAAAGGCGGCATTGCATGAGCAACTTAAAAAGCCCGAGATACAAACAATAGTTTTCTTTTGGCTGCATCTCTGTGTGTCTCCGTCTGTGTGTATGGACGTTTTGTTTTGCCCTGCTCTCGGAAGAATGCACCTGTATGATTTGAACTTTCTTTTTTTCCTTATTGGATTCATGTAAGTGTGGAAGAAGAATAGAAACAGTGTGGAGAGGAAGAGGAGAGCTGAGGAGATGAAAAGAGAGCCGGAGGAATTAAGAATCAAGTTAGGAGCAGGCTTTATCTGACGGGAAACTGTGAAACTGCAAAGTACAAGAAAACTTTTCCTATCAGCGCACTCTCTCAGCGAGTGTATGGGTCTGCACCCCAGTGTGTGTGCGCGTGTGTGTGTGTGTTTATGTGGCATGTGTGTGTATTTAGGAGATAGCTTTTCCTCCCCAGTGGAGGGAGACATCGGTGTGTCGGTGAGCGTGATTGGTTGTTGGCCCTAAGGGTCTGTCCTTTATATCTGTCTCCTGACTGGCTGCTCTGTGACCAATCAGGCACCCAGACCTCACCGTGGCAATCAGATAGTGCCACACTCTCTGTGGGCATCGGCAGGTCATCTGGAAATACCTGTTATGTTTTATCTCCCTGTGACACACACACACTCATCCACACACGAATATAACCTTTCTGTCTCCTCTTTGTCTCTCTAGGAGATTGCTGCATATCTCATCACTTTTGAGAAACACGATGAGTGGCTGACGACATCGCCAAAAACCAGGTGAGGAGAGCACAGGCAGTTGTTTCCACACACACATACACACACACACACACACACACACACACACACACACACACACACACACACACACTTACAGACACCCACACGTACAAACACAGTATCGCTCAATCAGCCAGTGACTCATGTTGGTTTAATCCCAATGACTGAGTGGCTGTGTTTGATTAAAACATTAGCGATGTACGTCGACTGTCTCCAAAGGGTCCTGCCGACGGCCTACTCTACATGGAGAGAACGCTCTAGAACATGGCTGGACTGTAAAGCACCTAGTCAGCTGGAAATAGAGTATTAATGAATGTAAATGTATTAGGATAAGTGATGTATAATTCAGACATAGGAGTGTAAGGAGGAGGGGTGGTTAAAGGGAGGGGGGAGTGTGTATGTATAAGATGGGGTGTGAACAGGGATTCACATGCCAGAACTGAATATTCATCGATCCGAATGAGCCAAAGGTAGCTCTTTTCCTAGAATGGGGAGAGGTTATAATCAGGAAGGAAGGAAGGAAATAAAATGAAAAGAAGGAAGGGAAAAGGGTAGTTTGAATTATTGATAAATCTCCGTATTGACATTTACCTTAGTTAATACATGATGTAGGCATGATTTAAAAAAAAAAGAAAGAAAGAAAAAAAGACTTGAAAGAAAAGACAAAGAAAAGAAGAAAGAAAAAGTAAAGTAAGTGAAGAGGTCACCTCATGGCCCCATTTCTGATTACTGACACTGCTGAAAAGCCCGGGGTGATGCCTGTGTGCTCCCATTGTGCGAGCTGAAGGACTCTTCTCAGGAGCAGCCTGAGGCCAGCAGCACAGTTTATGTTGTGGATGGATTTCTCATTGATTGGTTGTGCTGCCGTATAGCCTCAGCCTCCCAGCAGCAACAGCAGCAGCAGCAGTCATATTGGTGTTATTGAGCAGCAGTTAGATATAATCCCATTTACACATGACACGAGGCACGATTAGAACAGATTACACCTAATCCCATCAGATGGAAAGGAGCTCAGCAAACGGGAGCCAGTGACATTTATGTGTGCGCGTGGTGCGCATATGTGTGTGTGTTTTCATGCATATGTGTGCAAGCGTTTGTGTGCTTGTGGGGGGGCCAATATAAAGATAACAATCAATGACCTTCATTTCTCTCTTCACTGAAATACCTCATCAGTTCAAAGTAATGACTATTACCTCCTCTTCTCACTTTTCTCATCTACTCCTCCCTCTCTCCTCCCTTTACCGGACTCACTCACTCGCCCACTCTGTCTCTTTATCTTGCCGTCTTTTTTTTTTCTTTCCCCCTCACTCTCCTCCCCTTGCCTTCTCTGTTTTCGCTCTGCTACACTGTGGAACGGTGGAAAAGCTTTTTATATCCCACACATCACAGCCCAGTTACAATCAATAGCATTTATGTCTGCTTGAATCGGAGGGCTTGCGAGGAACACGGGCATCGTCCATGTGCGCGTACGACCACGCACACACACACACACACACACACACACACACACACACACACACACACACACAAACGTGCACGTATTTCCCACCCACACACACACACAGGCACACATCTGATCTCATCCATCTTCTCCATAACATAATTAGAATCAGCAGCTCCGAGATGACTCACACTGCTCGAGACAGAGACTAAACTCGGCTTTGATCGGAGGGTGGGGGTCTCCACTCCGCTAAGAAACTGGCAGGCTCACCCCAAAACAGAACAGATTTAAGGTGTCAAAGAAAATCAGCTCAAAGTAAATTCAATTTCACTACACACAGTGTTCTGAGTAAATTGCAATCATCTCAGTCCATATAGATGTGTCTACATCAAATTCTAGCAGAGAGGAGAGAAGAGGAGAAGAGAAAGACAGACAGACAATAAAAGAAGGTTAGAATAGCGAAAGAAACAGACAAGATGTGAATAAGTGGAAAGGAGTTGAGAATAAAGGGACTGAAGGAGCAGTAAAGAGAAAATGAAGAGATACTATGATAAGAGGGATAAAGACTGGAGGTTGATGGAGAAGAGGAGGGCAGGGAAAGGAGAGAGGTGTGTGAATGTGTGTGTGTGCTTGTTTTCATGACCGTGCGTGTGAGAGAGAAAGAGCACTTGTGGGTATGTGTTAGTTTATTGATTGTTAACGTGCCTTTTCTCTTTCTGTTGTCATGAGATAAGGCAGAGGAGCATTTTTTCCTCCACCTACACAAACACACACGCAGAAACACACACACCTGTCCTTAACGTTTTTCAAGTGTAATGATTGATTGCTGAGCAGCAGGTTTGACATTGAGCTCAAAGAACACACGGTAGTAGGTCCTGCCATCTCTGATATCACTATAGCATCTCTGTCTCTCTACATGTATGGCTCTCAGTGTATGTGTGTGCGCACGCGCACACATGTTCATCCCACCAGGTGTGTATAGAATAGGAGCTTAGAGGCCAATGTTCCTGTTGTGCTCATAAATCACCCTACTAAAATATGAACACATAGGAGTTTGAGTCTACATGTAAGAGGGGAGGGGCAGCATAGGATGGGCTAACTTGACTGTGTCAGAATAATACTGACGTCACTGTGTTTTGCTTGTTTTAGTTGGCATTTGTGAATCAGTTGTGCAGAAGAATTTTAATACTTTGGGCAGTTTGGAAGAACAGTATGAAAATCATGTCTGGCCAGTTTCCATGGAGGTGAATTGTCAGTTTTAAAGGTCCCAATCTGTGCTCATTTTTCAGGTTCATACTTTTATTTTGGGTTTCTACTAGAACATGTTTACATACTTTAATGTTCAAAAAACACATTATTTTTGTCACACTGTCTGCTTGAATATACCTGTATTCACCCTCTGTCTGAGATGCTCAGTTTTAGCCCCAAGCTCAATGTGCTTTGACTGGTCAGTGTTTCAGGGTCTTTTACATCTGCGCTGGTGGTGTTTCTGCAACATTAGTTGTGGATTTGACTTTGACGACACTGTTGAGGGATGACGCTTTTCTGTAGGCTGATGTGGAAGTTGGCTTTGCCTTGATTCCCTTGTCTAAAAGCCTATGGCATTTTTCCATTGGACTTTGGATTACTATAAGATAAGCCCTGTGGCAAACAAATGTTTATGATACTTACGCATTTTGTTCAGCAAGATAATCTTAAGGATGAATGCCACTTTTCAGATTTTTGAAGCCTAAATACAATTGCCAGAAGCAAAAAGCTAATGGCTAAATTGAACTGCACAACAGTTGCATCATTTAACATCGCCACTACATTAAGTTTGTAAAGCCATTTTGGGCGCGGCTCAGCATGATGATGTTCTGTAATCTCATTTAGAATCAAAATTTACAAGATAGGTATTTACTTACACATTTTATTTTTTAGAAAAACCAAGTCTCTTTTGCTTGTGTTAACCACAGAGGTTATTTTAGGCATCAGATGTAGAGACGAGGGAGGCAGAGGTGCTGGAATACTAACACAGTTATGGGTTTAAGTACTCAGTATATAATATGATATGATAATACTTAATTGTCCCTGTAGGGAAATTTGTCTTGGACTCAGATGCTGCACCCATAAATGCCTTCACAGTCACAATAAAACAAACCATATACTGTATGTACAAAACAGCAATAACTGGACCAAGTCACCCAATAAATTGCACATAATACTTTTGCACATGCAAAATATTGCACATACTTTGCACTGGGGTTCTCTGTTGCTAACTTGAGTCATTGTTTACCTCCTGTCAGCTGATATCATTCACATACACTGCAAAACAATCCAACAGGAGACACATTTCTATTTCATCTTCACAACAGCCAATACAGTAAATTTGTGACATCACAAAAAAAAAGTCTGATGACTTGCTTAAAGGCACAGCTTCTGAATTCAGAGCATTTCTCTGTAGACTAAGCGTATCAACTTTGAGAGTTTTTATAAGCCTGTTTACCTGCCTTATGTTGAAAAAGAAATGGACATCTTACTTTTTCTCATTATGGGCCCTTTAAAGAAGATACCACCGTGAACAACACTTATTCTCTAGAATCAACATGATGCAACACTGTCTGTCAGTCTAACTCTTTATTCTGTCCTCCACCAGGCCTCAAAATGGCTCTATGATCCTCTACAACCGTAAGAAGGTGAAGTACAGGAAAGATGGCTACTGCTGGAAGAAACGGAAAGATGGGAAGACCACCCGAGAGGATCACATGAAGCTTAAAGTCCAGGGAGTTGAGGTGAGAGACTGTTATGGAAAAACAAGTCGATGAACTTGTTTGCGGCTGACTATGGTTTTACTGCCAATCTTACTTACTAACTTACTCTCCCTCACTCCAAGGAGACACATACGTGTAACACCAATGTACACACAAACACACATGCTGAGGCTGCAGGCCAATGTGTTACCTGAGAGCGAGCGGTGCCCCTCTTTCTTTCCCTCTCTGCTCGTGCCCCTGTCTCCCTTCCTCTCTCTGCCTCTCTCTTTCTGAAGGATAAGAGTGTGTTTGGCCTGAGGCCAGGAATGATGTCAATGCCTCCTTCAGCAGAACAGAGAGGGGTATCGATCCAGTCTCAAGGCAGCGTCTGTGCGTTAGTGAGTGTGTGTGTGTGTGTGTGTGTGTGTGTGTGTGTGTGTGTGTGTGTGTGTGTGTGTGTGTGTGTGTGTGTGTGTGTGTGTGTGTGTGTGTGTTTGAGTCACATCAGCCAGCTCAAAAATTGATTATTCAGCAGGAATATACCAAGAGGTGAGAGGAGTGAGCATGCATGTGTCAGAAACAGAAAGAATGAGGTAGAAGGGAGAGCGAAGGAGAGACAGCGAGGAGGCACATTGCTGTTTGCAGAGGGCTCAATAGTTTTGCATTAAGGGTGAGCAGGAGACAGGCAAGAGAGACACAGAGGTAAAGGGAATAATTGAGATCAAGTATTCCCATCTGCACCTCTATTATTCACGACCCCACACTCACATTGACATTCATCTCACATGCAATTTTCTGCAATCGTGCATGAATACACATACTCACACACACGCACACGCATATATACAAAGTGTTTCTCTCCCTGATAGTTGCTCAGTAATTGTTTGTGTCACGTCTTTCCCAGGACCCCCCCAAAGCAAGCACAAGCGAGCAGTGTGTAGAGCAGGGGATGGGAATGAGGGAATGAGCAGAGGGAGTGAAGGAGGATGGGGAGAGGCAGGAAGCGGGAGAGAAAAACATAACCCTGGATGGAGAGCCTCCTCATATCGAATGGAAATATATGGAAATGCACTCTGCCTTTGGCAAAACACACTTTAGATAGAGGGCGGGCTACTTCTGAGAAGAGGCAAAATGGCAAGAAAATATAAGTGTGCACGAGTGTTCATGAGACAGAAAACAGGACAAGTCGGAAATGTTGATTATATACAGCCTGATTGCTGAGTGTTTGTGTGTGCAATTTTGTCTTTAAACACAACCAATTTCTCTGTTTGAGTGTTTGTGTGGTCCTTGATTTTAATGCATGGGAAAAAAAGTGGCAGTGACGACCTTGATAAAATTATTTTTCATTTCATCCTTCCTCTCTCAAAATACCACAAACACAAACTTTATTAGGGCTGGTTATCAAACCTCAATACTGTTAGACCACTGACCAAAATATAATTCTTTCAATACCATTATCGGTATCCGAAATGCCTCTGATACTGCCTTAAAATGCTGGATTGGGTATTGGCAAATACGCTAGTCTATGCACAGATCTTATACTAGTTTCACACACATAAAATTGAAGTTTTCATGAAAGTCTATTCTTTTGCACTGCTTTAAAACAGTGGCCTACACAGTGAGTTGCACTGTACAGTCACTGGAAACTTCTGTTATAGAGCAGTGAAGAAGAATTGATTTCCAGCAAAAATTGTAACATTAGCTGTTAGCAAATAATCAGAATATTTTACACCGAAAAGTCCCAGCAGTTTAGGGTTTAACTTGAACCATGCTATACAAAAATGATAGCACTTATACAGCTGTTGAATTAATTTTTATTTTAACCACAGTGGTATTGTATTGGTACTTGGTTTCACCTAATATGGAAGTTCAGGTATCAGAATCTGTATCAGGAAGGAAAAATGGTATTTGAACATCTCTAGATTGATGTATTTCCATAAAAACATAATATCAGAAACTTTCAAAAAGGTGGAATCCTGTTTTAAATGCTTGATCATACTCTTTGTCTTGTTTACTTCTTTATCAGATATTTCTTAATTTACATGAGAATTTTGCACAGTTTAGAGTTAAGTTCTTGTGCAGTTGACTTGGGTTGCACACTGACGCATTTAAGAAGTTCAACTTGCTTTGTCAAAGGTATACTTTGCAAAAACAACTTGTAAATAAGCTCACTAGCAAAAGGGAAAGTAAGAGCCCACCATAGATTCTCTGTTGTTTGGTGTTTCTGGTTATATTTGCCTTGTTCCGGTGCTGTGTCTCTTGGAATCCTGCACCTTATGGTCTGGCACCTCATCGCTATCTTTCTCTAAATCTCACCTGAGCGCTGTGGGGGTACACAGAAAATGAGAAGAGAATAAGAAAATGCCGGCAGAGGGCAGAGACTGCAAAAAACATCATAAGTGATGATTAAGAGGGATTACTTTTGTGTGAATATATACATAATTTTAAAAAATAATCCTGCATAGTAGGCCTATATCTTTAAATATAGGGTTTTGTAGCAAAACATTAATATTCCTGAACTTCAGGTGTCAAAAGAATGTATTCTTTTTGCATTGGTTCAGAAACTCAGGTGCTGCATTGGCACTGGCATTAAAACATTTATATATCGCACCAAACGCATATATTATAAACATTCTGAAGTCATTAAAATCTGTACATCAACCTCTGCAGTTATACATTTGATATACTTTCACACTCAGACACATGTATAGACTATTTGGTATGTATGTAAGCATCCTCTGCTGGATGGAGTCCATGCTGAACTTCCGCTTCATCTTGTCCACCTTGACACTTTGTGCTTTCCTTGCTTTCTCCTCCTCTTCTTTGTCCTCTTCGCTGTTCCTGATCTCTCTTGCAGTGTCTGTGAGCTGACGACAGTGTGACTTTTTGTGAATTCCAAGTGGGCTATGTCTAGTCTTGCTGAGGCAGTAAATTTCACAATCTCTTGTGCTGTAATTGTCAACATCAGATTTATGGTATTTTAGAAAAGACATTAGGAAAAAACGCATACAGCATGTTTGCAATTTAGTTTTAGCACCGCAATCAATACAGCCTAAGTGGGTATAACCTAAGTTCTCCTCTCCTGTTCTCTCATTTACTGTCCTCTCCTCCTCTCCTCCTTTTTCACTTTTTGTCTTGCTTCCTCCCTTTTTCTTTTCTCGTTTACCCCTGCAATATCCTCTCCTCTCCTCTCTCTAGTGTCTGTATGGCTGCTACGTCCACTCCTCCATCATCCCCACCTTCCATCGTAGATGCTATTGGCTGCTGCAGGTAAGCCCCCCCTTCCCCACCTTGCCTTTTCTCACACATTTAAACAAGACTTTAACATCATTTATTGTGTGGTGATAAGTTGTTAGCTGTCATATATGGCAGCATATCTTTGTCATTTCAGGTATTTTCCCCTCACGTTACAACCATCTTATAACATTTATTCCAGCTTTGTTGAGGCTTTATTTCCTGTTCTACACAAAACTGGGCAACCACAATATATATTATTAGTGTTACACGAAGTTTTGTCTGTTAAACTGTCCATTTCCAAAACAGAACACTAAGCCAAACCATAAACCAGCAATAAACATCATCCTCCTCTAAATTAATGAGGCAGACTATAGTGAAAATACTATCACAAAGCTGGGGTCATAATAAAACTGGATGGTGTTTGGCTGAGTGGACATGCACACACACAGTTAGGCCACCAGGATATCCCAGGCCTATAGTTCTTGTGTAATGCTAACATACAGTGCAGAATAATAAAAATATTTCTTTGCCATAAGTTGACTGTAACTTCCAAAGCACAGTATGTTATTGAAACCGTGACTCTCAGTACTTATAGTGAGCAGCAAGGACTCAGGCGCTTTACTCTCCATGTGGTCCTCTCCAAGAAAACACCCTGGAGCTATGAACACCACACACTACATGCTCAGACCAACACACACATGCGCAGGTGTCCCCTGTGTGTGAAAGCATGTTGTTTTTCATTGAGATGTTGGACTCACTCTACTGCTCATGTGAAAGACATCAGAGAGCAGGAGTGAAACACACGCACACACACACACACACACACACACACACACACACATCTCTTTCCCGATTGGTCATGCAAGACATGGTCACCAGGACCTCATCATCTTCAGATGACAGGTTACATGATTAAAAATGCCCGCATACATTTACACCGCCTCTTTGTTCATCTCTCTCTGTTCATTTTAAAAGAAAATATTGAATACCCAGCAATATTCATTTAAAATATGGAAATGCATACATATTTATGTATTCTTCGGCAGAATATTCCTGCATAATTTGTCACATGAAATTTACAAGGACATTCCAGCCACCGGCTGTAAATTGAATATGCCCTCACCCAAATATATTTTCTTTTTGCAGCATGCCCAACTAGTTTGATTCCTGCGGTCTGAAATTATGAAGGGAAATTCTGCTTGCTTTATCTGTAAAGTGCCATTTTCTGCTCTTTGCACAGATATCAAAACACATCAGTGAATATGATCATAAATCAGTCTGCGAGTGCTGTTGCATTGCACAGTGTGGTGCTGTAGCAGCCCACTGTGCCATCCTCTTTTGGAGAGAAAAGTGTTCCACCTCAGCAGGTCCTCCCCCTCACCTGAGTCTGTCTACTGAATCTTTCATCAAGAGGAGCTTCTCTCCCTCGCGCTCTCCTCACACACACACACACTCAGACACACACACACATACACACAGATGCACGTGAATGCACCTGTTGAATCATTCATGGGGTAGAAATTCCATAGGTCTGCTGGTGGCCTACAGTATAGTGAGAACTACTCTGAACCGCTCTCTCTCTCCGTTTCTCTAATTCTCTCTCTGTATATATATCACGCAAGCACACACACACAGACACACACAAACACACATGTACACGCTTACGCAGCCTCTGCAGGGTCAGAGAGAGGGAGAGAGTGATGAGTGGGCTTGAGCTGTTAAATCTTTTATGGGCAGGTGAGAGAATCTTATCTGACACGCTATGTCCAACCTCCTCCCTGACCTCCACGTTCTCTCCTGCTTTTCCTTCTCCATTCCCCCTCCCCCTGTAAACACACTCTATCTTTTTATTCTCTCCCTCCCATATGCTGGTAAGAACATGATGATGAATTAATGAATAAAAGCCATGTTTAACTAACACCATGTCCGTGCATGTATCTGTCTGTGTGTCCCCGTACTGTAGAACCCAGACATCGTTCTGGTGCACTACCTGAATGTACCAGCAGTGGACGACAGCGGGAAGCCATGTGGTCCCGTCCTCTGCTCCATCAACACAGACAGGAAGGAGTGGGCCAAGTGGAGCAAGGAGGAGCTCATCGGACAACTCAAACCTATGTGTGAGTTGGCTTTACCGTCACTTCATCTCCCTCCTACACTCATGTTTCAGCCCGCACACTTTTGCCTAAACCTGGGGATATGAGTCACCTTCGGTCAATAAAAACACCACCTGTCACGGTGCAGTAAGGTTCAAAATTAATCTGTAGGAAACCAGTGTAGTAAATCTAAAACACAGATAATCTGGTTGACCGGCTTGCTTTTTAGGCTTTATAAATAACTTGGCAGCAGAATGGGGACCAGGTTGGAGCTGTGCCATCAATAATCAGATGAGACAACAGGTGATTTCAGCAGTTCAGGGACGATGATATGAAAATTTCACTCTTGCATTGAGGAACAATATCTAATTTTGGCAGGTTATTAAGATATTGTTGTACGATAAATCAGTAAGCCAAAATGCTACTAGACTTCCAAAATGGTGTGATAAGTTGTTGCCTTATTTACTTACTTTACAGAGAAGTGATATGTTAAATTACAACATTGTATGTTAAAAAGCTACCTCATGAAGAGACATTCAGCACAGGCTTTATACAGATTTCGATTTTTTTGTTTTTGATGGCTCAGACAGCTGGCACCATGCTGCCACCTAGAGGCAGATCCATGTTTCACCCAAGAATGGGAGGCATAGAGGGAAGGAAGACAGAGGTGCCAGAAATATCCACCATGTATTATTCATAAATGAGCATCAGGGAGTAGATAACTCCAGTACACACACATACACACACACACACACTTACCTCATCTCACCCCTCTTTTGATCTGGTTTGAAAAGGGCAAATAAGGACAGCTGCCCAAAACTAAGTGGCTTGTTGACTTAAGTAGCACCTCACTTCTCACTCCCCCCACTGAATCATATTCCCTCTCACTTCTATCCGCCCTAATTTGCTCACACTAAACAGTAATCTGCTTTTTTTTTTTCCTTTTCATAGTGCTCTCTTGATCACAGACTTGATCCATCTATGGTCATTGGTTCTTTTTTTTATGCATAAGGTCTCTGACACTTAAATTCCACTCTGAAAATGGATCAGCTAAATCACCAAAAAATGTAAATGAAGACATATAATTTAAAAACTGGAAATGCCCTCAGATTTTAGAAATGAAATGTCTTGCTAAAGAATCAGATGGCACATTTTGCATTTATGTATTTAAAGTTTTTGAACACTCAGGCGTCTAGTTAGCTCAGCATTCATGATCTCATTTTTCAGTGTACACTCTGAACACTGGAGGGCGCCATTACACACTGTCAAATGTTTGTGTAACGACTGACCTGGCCAATTGAAAGGACAAAAAATAAAGATGCATTGTCATAAAAGCTGTTTCTTTTTTTGAATGTCTTTTCTGACAGGTGCTGGAAGCAGCCTGCATCAGAAATGTTCCAGTGTCAAACAGCGCATCATCTCATCCAAGCAGGAGTCAGGGGCAGCAGCAGGAGGTGGAGCTGCAGCGGGTACGGGAGTAGCGGCAGTCCAGAGAGCTGAGGAAGCAGATGGCACAGAGGTCCAGAACAGTGATGTGTCAGAGGGCCAGACAGAGCCCAGTCCTGGAGGGGGCAGGAGCAGAGCGGGCGGAGGAGAGAGGAGGAATGGCAGGATAACCAAACCCTCCCTACTCCCACAGAGCAGCATGGAAGTGTCCTCATCCACCTCCACCAACCAGGTGGAGGTCCCTGACACCACCCAGAGCTCCCCATTGTCAATCACCAGCGACATGGCCGATAGCCCCGCTCTGGCCATCGGGGCTGGCTTGTCACAGAGCACAGCTGTGTTTATGTCTGAGGTCACCACGCTGACTGGGGATTCAGTTTACTCTGCTGGCCACACTCACCTGTTGGCGTCCACCCATGAGAGCACCACAGCTGGCATCCTGTTGGCTGTTGCCCCTGAAAACCAGAGGTTTGCGTCATTTCCTGGTGGCGTGGGCTTAGGGGAAGGAGGAGAGTTGGTGCTATCCAGCTCTCTAGACTCTGGGGGAGGAGTCAGCCTTCCTGAGACCACCATGACCTTTGACCCTGATTGCTTCCTCAACAATCCCAAGCAGGGCCAGACGTATGGAGGAGGTGGAGGGAAGGCTGAGGGATGTAACGGTGATGATGGAGGACTCCACTGCTCCTCCAACGGCTTCGTCTACAACCCAGCACTTGTCAACAACATCAAGACAGAACCTGCACCTCTGGAGGCGCCGCTGGCCACTCAGAGCAGCTATGTAGGAGAAGGGACAGGCCTCAGCCCCAGCACCACCCTGGAGCAGATGGACTTCAGTGCTGTGATGTCATCAGCATGTGTCCCGAGTCTGACCCAGCCCGCACACCACCCCTCTCCCAGCCTCTTCCTCCAGGCCTCTCCCCAGACGAGCCAGCCCTCCCAGCTGCAGACAAACGGTACTGAGGCGACGCAGGAACCAGGCGAGGCCCAGGCGTACATTGGCCTGCCCACGGTGCCAACAGACACTCCGGTTACCAATGGAGACCTGCAAACACACCTCCACCAAGCCAGCCCAGAGCAGCAGGGCCTGTGCGGAAGGAATGGACAAGGAGCGGCGGTGGGCTCTTTTCCTTTAACACCACAGGATACGCCCGTCGACGAGTCAGGCAGCAGGGGACATCGAGAGGTGGGGGGTTTAGATAAGACTTCTGAGAACGGAGGGGAGTTGCTACTCAAACCTGGTGAACCTCACGAGGCTTACACGAGCGTTGACACCGAGCACTACCTGCATCCCACAGATGACAATGGAGGAGGAGAGGAGGGCGGAGGAGGTGGTGGTGGAGGAGGTGGAGGAGGTGGAGGAGGAGGAGGAGGAGGAGGAGGGGAAAATGAGATTCTGTGTAATGGTGTAAGCTTGTCAGGGGCCAGCAATTCAGTGGTGGCCAGTCCTCAGTCAATAGCTGCTGGTGCAAGCATTGATGGGGCGCTCTACAGCTCTCCTCTTCCTCAACAAGGTGGAGGGGTGTCAGCTACAACAGGTGGGGCTGGGGCCATCAGTCTGGAAGGTTTCGAGGCTTCCTTTGGGAGCCAGTTTTCTGATCTCATCAATGATTTCATCTCAGTTGAGGGGTCTGGAGGTGGGGTGGCTGCAGCGGTGACTGGGGTTCTGATGCCGCAGGAGGGGGCAGCAGGAGAGGAGCAGGGCACTGCAGCAGGCCACCTACAGGGCTCGGAGGTGGAGCAGGGAGCTCTGGGACTGCTCCAGGAGACTGGGAGGCTGTTTGGTGTGACAGACTACTCCCCAGAGTGGTCTTATCCAGAGGTTAGTAAACCCAACATGATTATCATACATTATTTATTCATCACTGTTCTACAAGGAAATCCGTCCCTCCACCACATGATTGACGGTGGCTTGTATGACGTTAAATGCTGAAATCACGCTCAACACAATTTGTACTTAGACCGCCGGCCTGGCTGTGTGGTCATTAAGGATTCAGAATAACTCAGACTCAGCTGATTGGATTTTGATGAAATTTCAATATTACACTGATTACCCAGGGTGGCTTCATTAATTTACCCATGCACCACTTATAGTATCTTGGACACCCGTTCTGTCATTGCATTATGATGAAATTTGTGGAAACATAGCATCTTACCACCATCTTTAAAAAAAAAAGCCAAAAAAAAAAAACACAATTTGACGAAAAGAACCTCATTAACTACCCTTATCTCCAACATGTGCACATATTCAGCTAATATTTTCCTCCAACTTTCTTCCAGGATCATCAGTGTTACATCATACTGATTATGCCACAGTTTTGAGTTTCCTAAAAAAGCAACACAGTTTACCTCCAAAGGCTCGAAAGGTGATGGCATCATTTTTAGAGTTAACGTAAAGGGAGCACTGCAAATGCCAAAAAAGAAACTACCAAAAGCTGGTAAAAGGCTTTGAAACTGAACACGTTTTGTTGTTGTATACTCACTTCATGACATTTTTGGGGGACAATATGTTGTTTATGTGTTATTTTTAGCAACACTACAGAGAACACATGGCAGTGTTCTTCAGATAGCTCAAACAACTTGGATGTAAGGAGCAGCACAGCCTCTAGGGGCTGCTACCAGGCCTCTTTGTCATTAGCAAAATAATAACCACTTTTTAAATGGGGCAGTTTATATCTGTCAGTTTAGATTCATATCATAGAAAGCAAAAATTTAGGCCATCATGTCTCTGAGGTACATTTCGGCAACAGATGGCATCAGGATGTTTGATGAAAGACATTTTCTGTACACACAAACTGACACTCACACAAATTGTGACATCAGGACATTATAGTATGCATGCTGTGATGTGTCTTTTTTTCACAGAGATTTTGTGACATAAGACTGAAGTCTCTGTTTGTGTGCCGCAGGGTGGAGTGAAGGTGCTGATCACAGGTCCGTGGTTGGAGTCGAGCAGTGAGTACAGCTGTCTCTTTGACCACATCAGTGTCCCTGCTGCCCTTATCCAGCCCGGGGTGCTGCGCTGCTACTGCCCAGGTAACACGCCTGTGTATGCACATACTTTTACACAACACACACCCCTTTAAAACAAAAATTGTCTTTATTTGAAAATGTAAACATTACCCCGTCCGAAACCCCACTAATCCCTTTAATACTCAGTTTTTCTTCAGCATACAATAAAAGAGTCTAACAGTGTTGGCTGCACACTCTTATCAGGATATGCAGTCCCTCTTATACAAAAAGATAGGAACAATACAAAAAATAACATAGTGAGGAGGGACTCTGTCTGGCAGGAATGCAATAAACACAGCTCTGCTTAGAAATGTTTTTTTGGAAGATATAGTAAGTGATACATGAGTCACATCCTGCTACATTAAGTGTGATCAGGGGAAAACTGCAAGGCAAATATTTTTTGCAAGCACACATGGGCAAAAGCAATATTAAACATTCTCAGTGTATAGTGGTTAAAATGCTGTCCTGAAAAGATTCTGAGACAGCAGATCTGTCTTAATAATTCCTTACCTGCTCTTCAGCCCATGACACCGGACTGGTGATGCTGCAAGTAGCTATGGGTGGTGAGGTCATCTCTTCCTCTGTGGTGTTTGAATACAAGGCGCGCGACCTTCCAGCCCTGCCGTCTTCTCAGCACGACTGGCTGTCCCTCGATGGTAAGAACATTGGTTTGTGTTTTTTGACAACACTGGGATGTACAGTTTCACTCTTATTGCCTTATTCTTTACTCTGCAAAGAGCATAAACCATACACAGATTGAGACTTGTGCATGACTGCCTCACTGTGTGCGTGGAGTTTTGCGTGTTTGTAATTACATACTAACTAACATACTATATGTTACAGATGTGCACTTTACTTTACTGTATTTGTTACCCAGAAAAATGAAGCCCCATATTATAATACAAAATACATCCTTTTGTTATTCTTTCTTATTCATTTTTTTACTATTTGTGTGGCTTTTAGATCCAGCTCTCTGCCATTTTTGATCTGTTAAAACTGTGAGACAACCTGTTGGTGTGTGTGTGTGTGTGTGTGTGTGTGTGTGTGTGTGTGTGTGTGTGTGTGTGTGTGTGTGTGTGTGTGTGTGCGTGTGTGCGTGTGTGCGTGCGTGCGTGTGTGTGTGCATGCGTGTTGCTGTCATTGTGCTGCTCTGTTTGGTTACATCATTGTTTCACAAACTTTCTGTCATGTCCTCCTTCAGAAGCTGAAAAAGAGTTTATGTCCCCCCAACCCTCACATTTCTTTAACAAACATCAACAATAATTGAGGAAGCAACGAATAAAAAGGCTCTATGGTGAATTTTAGTAAAATTACGGTAAATGTCCTACCATCTGCAAACTCCTGATTGTTTATTTTCCCTACACAAATAAGGGAAAAGAAACACTGGCCGCCATTGCGGCTGGCCCCACAGTTCGACAACCACTGGATTAGATGCATACATTGCTATTTCTGTATGTCCACAGCCATGGATGCACTGTGCTGACCAGTGTGGTGTCCTTGCTGCATGATATTTGGTTGAATAGTGTTCTTCTGAGCCCTGTGCTTTTCTATTTCCGCCCTTACCCTGTGTACAGATACATTTAAAAAATGAATCTAAGTTCCTAGACAGTTTGACACCTGTTCTGTGAAATGTTGTGTGCATACTGCACCTTTTATCTTCACAATCCCCATTTAGAAATTGTTGGACTTGTTCAGGTGAAAATAATTTACCATGTTGTCCACTGTGAGTGTTTGTAGTGAAATAAACTGCGGATGTGGTTCTATCCAGTGATACTCAATGAAATGAAAACATACTGTAGGTTGTTGGAGGACAATTAAATGTTCTTTGAGTCAGCTCTGGGGATTGGTTGCATATATCTGCACAGCAGCCGGGGGGTGTTAGCTTCTGTGTGCAAATATATCTCCTGATGCAATTGCGGCTTGGAAACACACGGGTCTCCTCGACTGAGGCATGTCCTGGGTTACTCTGTGTTCGCCCCCGTCTCTGCGTTGCGCAATGCGGCAATGCGGCTCTACAGTCACAGCAGGCTGGCTGTTTGCTGGAGTGAAGGGCAAGGACATCATGGCACAATCGCGGTCCACTTGACTGTCAAAATGTTGGGCACCACAGGCAGTGTGCTTGTGCAGCCTCATAGATGCTATATATAGGCTCTGCTTTTGACTTTCAGCGACGATACGGAGAGCTGAATGTGCGCTCCGGTTATTTTTGCTTCTTTGTTTGGCCTCAAATGTAACATCACAGGCTCGCTGCCTGGGAAAGGAATAGACAGGAATAAATAATTTGAAGCAAATATGCGTCAGCACACGACTTTGGCACATGTCATTGCTCCAATTTAGTTTGTGTGAGGTCTATTGTTGTACCGATGACGACCGAGCCTCCTGCAGCTCAGAGTCTGGCGGGCGGATTTGAAGCGTGTCTGCTCTCAGACACAACGTGGAGCCTGCTCTCTCTCTCTCTCTCTCTCTCTCTCTCTCTCTCGCTCTCTCTCTCTCTCTGCACTTAGTTGTGTTTTGCTCGATTGGAGTAGCAATGTGTGAGTCGCACACTTCAAACTAACGGGGTTGAACAGAAGCGGGAACAAAGAGAGCGGCAGATAGAGAGACTCGCTGTTTGGGTTCGTAGCTCATTTGATTTTAAACTGATGATAACTTCAAAGCGCGCCCTCTTATCGGCGTCCAGGTCTGTGTTGTTTGTAGCTAGGTTAAGTTTTTTTTTGTCATGCTGCTGTAGATGGACGTAAATGTGCCTGCGGTCTAAATTTCGACTTCAACGCTGTAAAGCCTTACACTACTTCTGCATTTCATTTGTAATTCAGAATATTTGTAGTACATGCGGTGCACAGCCTCTGTCGATTTTAGACAAAGGGACGGAAGAAATGCCACAAGTCCTCATGTCTGTTTGCACGCTAGATGGTTGGACTAAAAGACGCGCGAAAGCCAGCTTGTTTTATGTTGCAGAGCTGATGATTTGAAGCCTGTTTAGTCTTACATGTTGAGCTGCTCACTTTCAGCACCACAAGGAGTGGACAGCTCCACTAAACTCTGTAACAACAAATGACGGGAGGCTAACGTGGCTCGCGTAGAGGCCCACATAATAACAGGCCTATAGGCACAGACATGTGGGCATATTGTACATCACCCAAAGCTTGAATTCAGATTCAGAAAACTTTAGTGTCTGTGGTGACAGATAATCGTCTTACACGTGGCTCAACATACAGTGCAAAACAAAATTAGACAATAAATATTCAGCATGTGTTCCTGAAAACCGAAATCGAAAAAATAGACTGCATATAGTATATACTCTGTGTTTAAGATGTTCATGTTTGCCACTGAAAGTTTCTTTTGAAAGTGTGTGTTTTTGTCTGAATCTATTTTTCCAATTAATGATTTTCCTAAAAAAAAAAGCTTTTCACTTGGAATGTTATACAAACAGAGGTTTTTGAATAAAGCCACTAGTTTAAGATGTGCAAAATGTAAATAGATTTTTACAGATATTTAAAACAACTTTTCATAACTGTTTTAATTAAAAATAACAACTCAAATGCCGATTTCACTTATATGTATTGTAACACTGCAACAAGTTTGTCTTAATGATCTGCTTCTTAAAAGGCATGTGTTATTGGAGTTTGGTGTCAATTCGAACTGTATTGTGGTAGGTTAGTGGTGAGAGCATGTCAAAACCCTCATTTATTGGAGAAGAATCCATGGAAATAAAGCATTTTGGGGGAAAACCCTCCAACAGAGCAGAAAAAGTGTCAAAAGCTGATCAAGAAATCCATAATTAACCAGGACAACTTTAAGTTATCAAACAAACTTTGTAAAGCCACTGAATTTACATTGAAGAGCAGCAATATCAGTGATTTATAATATTTTTAGAAGCTGGAGTGTGTAACCAAAATACTTGTGGATTTTTTTTCTAGTCGAGTATAATCCATTGACTTAATTAAAACACTCAAAAAATCATTTAGAAAATAATTTATTAAATTTGCATTTAAATTATGTGGTTAAAGAATATTAGTAAGGATATAATTGCATGCTATTGACATGATTAATAAATTTATACTTTTTTTAATTAGACCATAGATTTTTTTTAAAGTAGGTGTATCTAATGATGCCAGTGGCCTTTCTTGTGTTTCTCTTTAAACTTAATAAGATGAGCCTTGCAGCATCTACTCACGTAGCATGAATGGCAGGTAGATAACTGGACTGTTAAATGGAAAATGACACAAAGACTGGTGCATGAAAATAATTGAAAGCCTGTTTGAAATGTATTTTACAAACATGCTTAAAATTGAACAAATCACTTGTAAATTAAAGAGGAATATTAAATAATGATTTCATCCCTGTTTAACTGCCTAATTGTAATGAATTTATGAATACATTTTCATGAATTAATAATATTTTAATACAACAGTAAATTACTTTATTAGAATTAACCAATAAAAAACACCCTCAAAATAGTCTCCTCAGTCATGCCTTTCTTTTTTATGTGCATGTCTAGAAGCATTAAATGCTTTTATGTGACCAGAAATCTGCAGCACTTTCCCTATATATAGATGTATGTGTGTTTTTATGCATCTGAAGTTGTATGTGTGTGTGTTTTCAGTTATGATGTTATGATGTATGATGTGTGAAGCTGTGTATAACAGCTAAAATTGTGGAGTGATTTGCTTTGTATTAAGAAAAACTGCATTTCCAGCCTCCTCCTCTGATTGGCGGAGTGGAAAGGGAGGAGCCTGAGCCTTTGTGTCACCCTCGTGGCTCCACCCCTTCAGCTCAGTTGGTGTGCTGCAGACAGAAAGAAAGAAAAATAGGAGTGAAAGGAGAGGAGAGAAAAACAGAGAGACTGAGTGAGAGAGCAGCAGGTGGGATGACATAATATGCACTGCAGCAAAACTGCAGCAGCTCTGAAACAAAGGGTCACAATCACACATAGACACATGAAAACCTGCATTTGTTGTTAGAGACATACCCTTTGACAAACACTCGGTTCCCAAGTTTTCCATTGTTGGTAAGGGGATTTATTGGATGTCAGTTGTGATTTATTCTGCAGTATTGAGCCCCCTAAAGAAGAGCCTCTCTCTCTAAGTCTCTCTAAGAAGGATTTACTAAAACATTATATTGATTTGCTTTAATGCAACAAATAAGAAGCCAGTGCTTACAGGAGTGTGTCCCACCTTCATTTCTGTAGATACCCAGTTCAGGATGTCCATCCTGGAGCGTCTGGAGCAGATGGAACAGAGGATGGCTGAGATAACCAATCAGAACCCCAGCTCAGAAACCATGGCAACCAAGGGTGGAGGGGTGGAGGGAGGAGGAGCAACTGATCAGCAGTCTCAAGTACGGCAGAAAAGAAGTGATTTAGCTTGGGTGAATTTTTTTCTTTTCAGCTATATAATCCTAAACAGAATCAAGAGAGGAATGCAAGTAAACATTGTGAAACAAGGAAGTAGGTTGTTTTACTCATAATTATTTATGTAGGCTGGTCTTTAAAATTGTGTTTGAGTCAGTGAGATTACATTTGAAGAAATTATGGTGATGGACTAAATTTTGTTTTAACTCCAACAGTACATTAGGTCTTTTTGAACTCAAAAATAAATACTAAAATATTAGATAAGTTAATTCAGTGGTAGAAATACCTTATCAACACAATGCAATCATGCGAAAAACTATCACCAATTTTAGATTTAGAGAGGCGTTATATCCGCACTGTGCAATTTTCTGACATGCTCTTAATAAATACTGATCAAATATATCATAAGCTTCACAAGGCCGGCATTTGTTGCAGGATTTGATTTTATTGCAGAGGTCTTGCTTTTATGAGGTCACTGCGATTTGTTGAACACAGGATGTTTTCTTTGTTAAAAATGACCATTTAACACCTTAAAAACATTTATAAGAAACAGCAAGAACGTAAATTACAGTCCTTTAAGTTATGAGTCACTTTGCCCTTTCTGTCTCCGATCTCCAAGATTTCTACTGATCAGGGTTCGTTCGAGGGCCGTGTTGTGGTGGTGTGTGAGAAGATGATGTCTCAGCCATGCTGGGCTTCATCCAATCAGCTCGTCCACAGCAAGAACTCCAGAGGAATGACCTTACTGCATCTGGCTGCAGCTCAGGGCTATGCAGGGCTCATTCAGACACTCATTCGCTGGCGGTGAGTAACACACAAACATGACACGCCATGGTGAACACTCACTCTATGTCAGTAAATCTCACTTTTGTTGTCTTGCTCTACAGTACAAAGCATGCTGACAGTATTGACCTGGAGCTCGAGGTGGATCCTCTCAATGTAGACCACTTCTCCTGTACTCCACTGGTGAGCAATCAATAATTCTGAATGGTGTTTTTAGGGTGTCTTTCTTTGCGTGCCTGTGTTTGATCTGTGTTTTTCCTTTGGCCTCCTCAGATGTGGGCATGTGCTCTGGGTCACACTGAGGCAGCATTGGTGCTTTACCAGTGGGACCCAAGAGCGCTGGCTATTCCTGATTCGCTAGGACGTTTGCCACTCAACATTGCCCGATCCCGGGGCCACACTCGATTGGCTGAGCTCTTAGAGCAGCTGCAACAGACTCCTCAAGCTCAGGGTCAGCCTGCTGACACTTGGATGGACAGGTGGAGAGGAGAGACACAGACCAGCGGAATAAGCAACAGCCCTACCCCAAACCCTACCCCAGGTGGGAAAACCTGCCATTTTATTATTTATCACTACCAGGGGAAATGAGTCATTTTACATGCTCAGTTCACCCAAAACGCACAAAAAAATCACACTTATCCCCAGTGGTAAGTAACCAGGCTGATTTCAGTTTTAAATGTTTAAAAGAGGTTTTAAAGGATCAGTTCATCCCAAAATCAAAAACACATATTTTTCCTCTCCTCCCTATTTCTCTATCAGTCTAGATTGTTTTGGTGTGAGTTGCTGAGTGTTAGAGTTTGGTTGTAAAGATGTCTGCCCTCTCTTGAATATAATGGAACTGTGCAGAGGGAAGTATGCATCTACTCATGGATTAGAGACTCATGACAGGGTGTGATGTAAACATCGATGATGTCCTCCTCTGCTAAGTTGTAACACAAGCTTTCATAGTGGTGCTAGGTGAGTTAGCAGTAGATGCATGTTTCCTACTGTGCAGTGATAAGGTTCGCAGGTGTAGTTTGGTAGAAAGAAAATAGATCCTACATGAAACTCACAACAAGGTCTGTGGATTGTTTTGAGAAACCAGATTACGATTTCTGGGAAGAACATTGCTATTGAGTTTTTCAATTTTTCAATTTTTTTTTTTTTGCGGCTTTGAGCACCAGAAGCCGAGTGCCATGTAGTTCCTCTATATTGGAGAGGAGGCAGACATCTCTTTGGCCGATATCTCCAACTCTTTTCAACTCGCACCAAAACAATCAAAATTGATAAATAAAAATAGAGAGTAAAGGAAAAATATATGTTTTGGATTCAGGGGGTAACTGTCCCTTTAAAATATCCATAACTAAGACTTGGTATGCAACCTAGCTTAGCATAAATACTGGAAACAGGCAGCCTAACTGTCTAAAGAAGCTCACTAATTAATACTACATATCTTGTTTAAACTGAAATGTTGAGTAACTAAGATAAGCTAACCAGCTGTTGGCTTAAGCTACATATGCACTTGACAGACTCGAGAGTGGCATCAATCCTTTAATCTAATCCTGGGAACAGAAGCACATAAGTGTATTTCCCAAAATGTCAAACAGTTCCTTTGAAAATTAAAGTCGAAAAATGAACAGCAGTGTGTCTTTCCAGTTACTCTGAATAATCTAGGCGCCTCTTTCTGTTATTTCTGGGTGTGTATAGGGAATATATGGTTATATGTTTTCAGGGTGAAATCATCTAGAAATGTCATTTGCTCTTATTTTCCACCATCTTTGTTTTCCCAGAGCTGAGGAGAACCAGGACAGAGAGCCAGCCAGACAACCAGAACCCAAGCTGGAGCCAAACAGGACACAGAGCCCAACAGGGAACCCAGGCAGAACAGGGAGGCCCACCCCCAGCCAAGAGACTCAAACCCAGCCCAGACACCCAGCAACAGCTAGCTAACTCAACCCCTGGCACCAACACCCTCACCTCCCTCCTCAACTCGTCTCCTAGTCCTAACCCTCAACGCTCTCTCCTCCCCAACACCCTGCAAACTCAACCCTCCAACCTCAGCTGTCAGAACGCACCTCCTGCCAGCTCCAGCCCCAACCGGCCTCAGCTGCCCAGCACTCCATTCTCCCACCTGCAGGCCAGGATAGGGGGGTCTGGAGGGGGCACCAGGTGGAGTCTGAGACAGAGTCTTGGGCAGCGTAGCCTAGCCAGGAGGATTCTGGGAAAAGAACGACTGGCCATTCATCTGCGCCAAAGAGTGCTGTCTGACAGGGGAGAGGAGACAGAGCTGCTGACCTATCAGGATAACACAGAGGACTTACAGGTATGGAGAGCTGATTGTGAGGGGGAGTTCTGATCTTGTTGCTCAACCAGAAATGAACCTTTTGTACTGTATGTGATGTAAAATGTATACAGCTTGCTTTGCACGTGTGCTATGTTTGTGATAAAATACATGAAATATTACATTAAAAAAATCTGTGAAAACAACTCTCCCCAAACTTTGACCCTCAGTGTAAATAAGGGAAACTCCCATGATACCTCAGTAAGTTATAAAAAAAAATACATAACCTCAGGAAGGGTGCAGTTTGTTTACAACAAACTTGATTGGACACAGGATAAACAGTCCATGACTGAAGTTCGGGATTTCACATATCAACTGCACTCAAGGTGCCCACCTTGTGCAGGCAAGTCAGTGCTATCTTCACCCTCTTCACACTAGCAGACACTCACTAATACAAATGATCAAGTGCACCATTTAGTTATGAAAAAAAGGGCACCATACTACATTTTCACTGGCAAGAACAAAAACATATTACTAACTGGTTAAAACTTACATTAAAGGAATAAATTCACCCTTTGTGTATAACACTGAGCTTGGTCCAATGATGACTAAGAAAAAAAGGTTATCGTTAGAAATGACCCGAATTCTTCGAAGCTTCAATCTTTGCCATGGTAATAAAAGTTTAAATCAGTATTCAAATGTTTTGTTTTTTATTTTGTTTTTTCACCAGTAAACTGGTGGGGAAAATTGAAAAGAGGTGACCAATGTCAGACACATTGAGGCCAGTGTCTTCAGCACAGTCACTGTTCCCCAATTAAAATGGCTGTCCAATGAAGAAAAGGAACATGTGAGATGAATAGCTGATGGTATCTCATGATGTGGCCTGATTCACTGAGTTTGAGTCCTAAATACAGGAGCTTTCTGGGCAATAGTACACCTTTCCACTATATCTCTCTCTCTCTTACACACACACACGCAGCAGCGCTAAATCCTACCAGTCTAGTTGGGTTTGGATAGTTAATTGGCAAATATGAATCACTGATTACTATTACATCACCATATTATACCACCATACAACCCCCACCCCCAATCAAGTAAATTCATGGCAAAGCTTTGAATATTCGCAGATAAATATCACTAAAGCTTCCAAGCCACAGAAGTGGTATTCTGGACAGCCCTAGATTTAGTTTGGATTTAGCCATTTGTAGGGGTTTTGCTATCTAATCACAACTATAAATCAATTTAAAAGAAAATGGATTGCAGTTATATAAGCTCTGATGCTTTCATTTTTAATCCAGTGACTAGGATAACTTAATGGCAGCGAAAATCACATGGCTGTTTATGCTATATGATGCAATAAAACCCGATGACAAAAGGAGAGGACACTGTAAGCCCATCTACACTGACATCACATATAACATGACAAGGGGGGCCATAAAGATAGGATAGAAGAATGTATTACATGAATAAAGCTTGTTGGTTTAGTTAAGACTCTCGCCAAACAGCCATTTTTATATGAGCTACACACATTTGATGTATTATACATGCATACATACGATGAATACAGGATAAACCACAGAACAGAAACTTTCAAAAGTGAAGTGATGATGATAATGCACAGACTTAGGTTCTGTGCAGGAAATAATGACTTTTATTGAATTGCCCACCTATAAATAAAAAAGCAGTCAATCCATAAACCATTAAATACCCAGAGTTGAGTATTGTATAGGTATGAATGAATGCCTAAAGTAAATAAACTTTTTTTTTATTTTAAGGGCAGCAGGTGTTAGAAATATGTTTCATAACACCTGCTCTGCGTGTTTTGCAGATGGATATTACGATGCTAGCTGATCACATCATGGAAGCTTCAACTGGTAGGCTTAAACACGAGGCTATGGAGACGGAAACAGACTCTGGGAAGGTGGGGATCAGCAGTGATGTCAGGTTACTGTCTGGTTACCTCGGTGAGGTGGAAAGGTGAGTCAAGAAACTTCTGATTTATGCACATTTACTTTACTTAGCAAAGAGCATAAATCTTTTTCATTATAAAATTTGCTATGCTGTGTTTTCCTCTCCAGGTTTCTAAACTCCAAGTCCCATACTCTATACCCCAAACCAAACTCTCTCTCAGGGCCTGAGGATCAGCAGAGTCCTCAGGCTAAGCAGGCCCAACCCTCCCCCTTTGACTGGACCTCCTTCCTCTGTGCAGCTATGAAAGAGGAGAGGTTGAAAACTGACTCCTGTCTAGCCATGACTGAGGCAGAGCAGGGGGAGCTGTATGAGACCATCAGGCATGCTCTGCACTCCCTCAGAAAACACAAGGTAAACACGGCCTCCACTTCTGTGGAAAAACGCAAAGTTTGCTCAGACTGTATAATAATTTTGGCATGCTGTTTTGGCATTTGTTTAAATGATCTTTCTCTCCATTTCTATCTTAAATGAATCACTACTGCTTGAAAAGCTTAGAGAGTAACTTCAGTAAAAACATAGTAAAATTTTCAGTGCATTTGCTCCGGTCTATTTTGTGTGGAGAATTCTCATCCTGAAACTTCACAAGAGGTGACTTGTTACAGGAGGACAATGTTGAAAATTGCTTTCTGCTCTCCAAAACAACAAATATTACCAGCACGACTATTCAACTATTACTGTGTTTCCGACATTGTCTTCCTGCACAAGTCACCTCGCTTTAGCTTTTAGAACGAGACGCCTCCTTTAACAAGACTTGGACACAAAACAGCTCGTAACAAGTGAAATTCATGAAAAAAAGTTCTCAACAGGGTCCTTTCCATCATGTCGTCAGATTTGTAATAACATTCTGAGGAAGTTGCAGAAACAAGTACTTTTTATGGACATAAATTGAAGTTAAGCTCATGTCCCAACTAGTTACACTGTAGCCTGTTTTGCAGCTGCAGTGGTCTCTCTTAATGTTGGACCAATTTTAAAAAGCTCTAGCTTTTAGTCACATATACACGAAAACATGGGAAAATAAGGTTGAAAAATGCTGGACTTACTCTTTAGGATGACCATTAACAGTTAAACATAAATTAGGTTTATTCAAACTCTGAATGTCACTCCCCTCAGGGTCCCATTCAGGAACAACGTAAAGAGATTGCAGCAGTGATTCAGCGCTGCTATAAGAGATACAAGCAGGTAAGAGTTAATAACACACTACTTGCCTTTACATCAAGCTGACCTGCAGTTAAGTACTGAATTACATACCCAGAAGTAACAGTATAAACAGACATGTTCCCTTTATCGTGTAGCTGACATATTGACATAAAAATGTTTATTCTCTCTGATTTGTGCTAAACATATATTTTGTTCATTAGAACTTAATTTTGAATAAGCTGAAAATATAAATGTGGTTTGTCCATATCCTGTGCAACAGTTCTTTACTTTAATGGTATTAACTTTTTATCTTCCTAATAGCTATGTACTAATCTATAATTAAGCCACACAGCTTAATCATGTCATTAACTGTGTGCCTCTGTAATGAAGTTTAAATGATCAAAGTTCTTTAAACATGAATTGTTTATTTTACAGGGTTTTATGAACACTTGAGTCCGTTTTTATCGCTTTTTTTTGCTTCAGACTCTTTGAAGTGGTCTATTATGGATATTTATGAGCAAAACTATTGAGTGTAGAGGCTCTTAAGCATTGATCAGTCATATTTAAAGATATCAGAGGGAACGATTTAAAACTACAAAATGTATTGATAACAAAAATTCTGAAATAAAATGTTGATATATGTGTATTCAGGATTCAACATAACAAATGTACATATTGGATGTGAGGGTTTATAACACGTCACTGCTGTCTCTCTCTCAGTATGCACTTTATAAGAGGATGACACTGGCAGCCATCCTGATCCAGAGTCGTTTCCGGAGTTTCCATGAGCAGCGGAAGTTCCAACAAAGTCGTAGAGCAGCGGTCCTCATCCAGCAATACTACCGCTCCTACAGACACTCCCTCGGGTACTTCACTCTCACTCACACACACACACACACACACAAAGGGCATTATTCTATAAAAGATGTCTTCTTACTCCTGTGTCTTACCCTACAGCAGCCTCCTCACAAAAAAACAGAACCAGGCTGCTCGCAAGATCCTGAGATTCCTGCTCCGATGCCGCCACAGGTGAGACATAAAACTTCACACACACAGAAAACCCACACACCAAACACCACAGCACACACACCACAGCACACATTACCCACACACACACTTAACTGCCCACTGCCACACATGCGCTCTCTACGTTGGTGCTAATAGTTGGTGTTGTTTTACTGTTCCTGTGAAGCCCCTTGATGGACCATAGGCCTCTGAAACGGGTGAGTCTCCTCTCTCTCTTCTCTCTTTCCCTCTCTCCTGATGGCTGATGCCTGTTTGCATGTCAGCGCAGGGAGGGGGAGAAAGGGTTTCCTGGATTATAATCCTTCCCTCTCTCTCGCTCTTTTCTTCCTTCTCTATCTCCCTGTCTCTTTCTCTCTCTGTCTCTCTCCGAGGACTGCTGAATGATGTCAGTACTTCTGCATGATTGACAGATAGATAGAGGAGCGATTCTTGCATTCGGTCTTCATGGGGGCATGTTCTGACTGACATCACTAGGGGACTTTAAGTGTCTTGCTTGGCCTGCCAGTCTCTTTTTTTTAGTGCCTTGAGGGGTGGGGAGATTTACAGGATGGATGTGTGTTTGTGTGCCGAGTGGGAGTGGCAGGGGGATTGCTGAATTTCTTGTTGCTCCAGCCTTTGGATATAAAAATGGAAAAAAAACATGCAAATTTGTACACACACACACACACACACACACACAGATGTCTCTCTGAGCATGTCTCTTATGTGTGTTTGTTTTCTCTTCAGGGCCAGAGAGCAGAGAAAGGCCAGGGGTCCTGAGAGCCCACCGCCAGGCCCCACACACAGCCCCCTCAGCCTGTGAGCAGTCTATAAACCCTCCCCATCTCCTCCTTTTTCCCGTCATCCATCCTCCCAAAAACTCCTTCCCCTGTCCATTCCCCAACCCCGCTCTCCTTCCCTTTCCATTCCTCTCCTCCCTCATTCTCTCTCACCCTCTCTCCCCTCTCCTCCCAAGAGGGATTAAAAAAACTCTTCCCAGACAGACTGAGGACAGGATAGGTGTCCATCATGGCAGCTCAGACAGACAGACTGCTGGGTAGAGCCCAGGGACCTGGCTCTGCCCACAGCACTGATCCTCCTCCACAGTTTCACTGGGAGGCCATCACATTAACCTCATGGCATTCTTTGCACTCTTCATGGGTATGTTTCTTTGCAAGAGCGAGTCGACGAGTCAGGCGAGAGGACACGAGGAGGGAGTGGACGACGATGACAACATCCTGACGTTCGCAGCAGCGTCGGGACGTGCTCAGACAGCTGGCTCAAGACAAAAGCTACTTTGACATGCAGAAGATATACAAAACCATTTTGCGTTTTGTATCTTAACAGTAATCCATGAAAGAATAAGAAAACATAAACCAAAAAACTCACTTCTATGTTGCATTTGCATGCAAGGTTTTTTCGCTTATTCCTCCTCTCCATCATCCTGAAGAGCTATAGTGGCAAAAATCATTCTGCTGATTCAGTATCTCACAATCTCACCAACCACTCTGACTCACAGGCTTAATAAACCTATTAATCAGTCACCCGATCAAAAGGGGAGGAACTGCACTTGAATGTATGAGGGGCATTGTTCGATAAGGGTTGGGGTCTGAATTAACGATGTCTTAATTTGTTACATGGACTTTGTATGGAGTCGTTCTCAGAGGCAGCACTTTGCTCGCCTGACGTGGTGTGTCCGTGTTTGTTCAATTCAATGCATGTGTTTGAGCCACGAGCTCCTGCATGCTTGCCAAACTGCTTTAGTGTTGTTTCTTTTGTATTTCTATGTGTAGTTGTGTCTCACTTACGTCCTCATCAACTTATCCTTGCCCTGTGTAATGTGAACTGTGTAAGGACAAATGACTTATTTTGGGTGCTCTATTTTTTTTAAACTTAATTTATTTAAGGGTCTAATTATTTATTTAATTGGCTCAAGAGTGGTTCAGCTTGAGACTGGTTTTCCCCCCTTGTGTGGTAAAATATGACATGTTCCAATGGTTAAATGTCTCTGTTAGTTTGTTCTTTGCGTGAACCTCTAAATCCTAACTGTGGTTTTGAGGAGAGAGTCGCATACCATTGCCTTGACTTCTTCTTGACTCTGAGAGGTCTCTATGCTTGCTCTGTACAGGACATGGGTCCTATTCCTGCCCCTATACAGGGCATTGGTCCCCATATTAGCCCATATGGGCGATCAAATCCATATTTTGGACTATTGCATATTCCTGTATATAAACTGACGAGGTAAGGGGATACGAGGACCCTGAAACTTTTTCATAAGAGGACTGTATTTAAGATTATAAATTATTTTACTCCCATAATGAGAACTTAAGACAGAGACCTGGGTACACAGGATGGCTGTATTGCTTGTAAATAATGTAGATATTACAAAACGGAGTAATGTGCATGAGATTTAAGACAAAGAAACGGCAAAAAGAACATTTTAGTGGCTATGGACTGTGAGAGGATTTTAACTGCTTCACTTTAAGAGTATCCAGTATAAGTGTTACTGAAAAGAACATTTTGTTAAAGCATGCAACTGAAAACTCTAATGTTAGAATTATAAGTGGGAAAAACAAAGTTAGCTGAAACAATGATCTTTCAGAACAAAAACATTTACACTTTGTGCTTTTGTTTCTTGGCTAGCAAAAATTAAACCCTTTTTGCCAGTAGTGCCAATTATTATGAATGCTATTTTGCCTAACAATATGTTAACGTTGGGGAAACCAACACCCAAAAGATATCAATAAGATCCACAGAGGCAACACACACACACAGACACACACAGACAATAAACAGTAGAAGAGATCTAGTAGTAGCTCAACCATAGACGAGTTCTGAGGTTTGTTTAAAATGTAGACGATGATGATAATGATGATGCAAAATGAAGATGAAGAAGGTTGTTTTAATATGAATGCAATGAATGATGACCCACAACGAGAAGAGGGCGCTACATTCTTTACAATGTGGTTGTGCTTCAGCAACATACTAGCTTTTATTATTGAGACATTAATCACACCTACAGCGGATCCAGCCTGGCCTCCAGTCAAAGCTTTCCATCTTCAAACAGAATGTCTCCTCCTTCCCCGCTTTTTACATATCATTTAATTTTTTCTTCTCTCCTCATTGTCACTGCCATTATGATACAACGTGTACTTTAGACTTCTGGAAAGCTCTGTTTAGAAAGTGCCTGCTCACTAACAGAAAAGTGCAAGCTAATATCAGGAAATATCTATTATGTATGTCCTCCAAAAAGTTGCCAGTTACCTGTTTATTTTCCTAAATTGTGTGTTTTAAAAAAAATGACAGTGTTAAACTTGATCCGAGTCGAAGTTAGAAGCTCTAATTTGTCAGTGGTATGAGTGAATGGCCTGATTGATGTTGCTTTACGAGACAAAGCGGTAATTACAGTATCACTTTATGCCCCACATGTGTGTCAGTTTTGCAGTATTAGAAAGAGAAAACCATCAGCATCTGTGTGTGAAAGGCACTGTCACATCAGTCTATTCAGTCCCAGTGTCACTGTTGGGAGGAAGTTTTCTCGCTTTGTCTGTCACTCCTTAAAAAAAAAAAAATGCAGCATTTAAATGAAAGCATAACCCAACAGTTATCTAGAGGATAAAACAGCTGTCACTTTCTTTCTTTGTCTTTTGGTCACTCTCTCACACAGATGTGCACACACACGTAAACACATACAGTCATACACAAATGTACACATTCAGACACATAAAAAATGACACACTCTTTCTCTCTGTGCTTATGTCTTTGGGAACAATTAAATCTCTCCCTTAGATTTTACTCAGGGTTGAAGAACAGGGAGATGGTATGTGGAGT
This sequence comes from Plectropomus leopardus, assembly GCF_026936395.1. Lineage (NCBI taxonomy): Eukaryota > Metazoa > Chordata > Actinopteri > Perciformes > Serranidae > Plectropomus > Plectropomus leopardus. Next base: position 12,762,073 of record NC_142177.1, on the reverse strand, counting down.
GTGACGGCCGCCGACACAGAGTTGTACTGTGTGCATTTGTGTATGCATATGTATGTGTACATATTTGTGTACGTTAGGGATACTCCAGTTGTTCATTCACTAATCTACAAAATTTTCAAATCACGTGCAATTGACGCTCTCCTTCCTTCTGATAGTCTCATTTTGTGAGGCGGCAAAATGTGATGTTTGCTTCATCTAAGCTGCGTTTGCATCGCTTTTTCTACCAGAAAAAAAAATCTCCAAATCCCGTATTTTATAGGATTTTGTTTGAATATAAACTAAATTGAAAGCAAGTAAATAAGGGATATTTCTATTTACGTACTTGTCTTAAACGCACAAGATTCTTGATACAAATAATTCTTAAATAAATATAGGTAACGGCCACGTAATCACCTCGACTTTCTTAATTTAAAAAATATATAGTATCTATAGTAGATTTACAATTGGATGATCTCTATTATGTGTGCTTCACGTTTTCTGAATTTTCATCACACTGAGACAGCCACGGTTAGGACGGCGCTGTCAGGAGCATTCATGCTGCGGTATCATTCCTCTTAAACTGCCCCTCCTCTCACATCAGCATGACTCAAGTCACCAACAACACTGCTTAGGACTCCTTTATATATTATATATAGATACATATGCACACACAGACAAGTATATACACAACATCCAAATGCTTGTGCTTATCAACACACACAAAAGTATACACACAGACTGCAGATAATCCATCAATGTGTTCATGTTTTTGGAGAGGATGGTGACTGTAAAAAGAGTATATAGAGTAGAAAAAATAAAATAAAAAAATAAATAAAGACATATTGCCATAGTAGACAGCTGGTAGACATGCGCAGAGACAGCCTCTGTTCTCATAAGTCCGCCTAGAAATGAATGGTATAACCTTTCAGGCCTTGTTTCGAGAGGGCGTGGCCAAACACCACATTGCATGCTAGAATGGTAGACCCTTATAGATAATCTATGGCTAGACCTCTCCTTGCCTTCCTCCTCTTTCACCCTGTCTTTCCTCTCTCTCTCTCTTTTCTCTCTCTCTCATTCCTGCTGTATTCCCACCTTGCCTGCCGTTGTGTTCTCCATGCCTATCTCAGTCTTTCATTCCTCTTTTCTTTTTTGTAGCCTAGTTTTTACTTTGTTTTACAAATGTGCATGCACAAGCATCACTAAATTGTTGATGTTTTTAAAAAGAATATTTTGTTGCTGAGGCCATGCAAAGTGTTTTGAATATTGCCCTTATATGTGGAAAATGTCTTCTGAATGCTTTACATAATTTCTGCTGTAAAATGAAATCAGAATAAAAAGAAAATTTGCACTTTAACTTATTTTCTTTGCTTGATATTTATTTCTCCCATATTACTTGAAGAAGTTGAGTCTTCTGTTTGTGTTTTTTTCATATTCTATCATAAAGCTAGGTCCACTGTATTTTCTACCCCACCTGAATCCGCTCTGATACTTTGAAACGTGTTCTTTCATTTCTATACAATATGTTAACCTTTCGTTTATTATTTTCTCCATTCATTTACAGACATAGGATTTTAAAGCAATTAGTTGATAATTGCTTGAAATAGTGTATTTTCCTGTTTATGCAGATATGCTTTCCAGTTTTGTGGAAATTTTCCTTTCTCCAGTACTTCATTATATACTTCAAGTAATGTGTCTTTAGATGTCTCAAGTGATTTATCATCATGTAACAGATTTGGTCCTTGCTTGGTGGAGACATCCACATTGTCTTAAAAGCACGTTTTGTTTTTGTAAGTGGCATACTTATGTCTTCATTTTGTAACATTGATTCCTCAATTTCGCTTATTGTAGCTTCTTGCCATCTTTTCCCTCCTCTCTAATGTTGACCGCTGCCGAACCACCAGACTACAGGGCAGCTTCTTTCCCCAGGCTGTGAGACTCCTCAACTCCTCCTTTGATGCCAAAAAGATGTAGCAGGATTTAGGATGCATATGCATCCGTTCTTCAATCACTATTCTATTCTTATTATTTCAGTTATGCCAAAATATAGACCTATCTTTAAAAAATCTCCACAACAAATATTTTTTCCTCTGAGCAAGTTTATCCAATAGCCTATTCATAATGAAAGCCTTCTTTGTGAATTGAAAAGTTTACCCTTTATATATCACCATCTTTTGTCCCTTAATTAATAATTATAAATTACAGATCTGTCCTTTTCCCCAAAACTCTAGGCCTACATTTTATTCCCCCAAAATCTCTCTCGCTGTCTTCTCCTCTATCTCTGCTGATAAGCCTAGTTTCACAACAAACACAACAAATTACCAACTGCCACATTTCTTGAATAGTTAATTCCCTCTGATCCTTTACTTGTTGTACCTCTACTTTGCCTTTACTGATTTCACAACCGCCATATGTTACACTGTGATGACATTCTCAGTTATAACTTTGAGCCTACACATTATTATTTTCACACTCTTCAGATCTGTTATCCTCCTCACACATACTGGATTTCCCTTGCAGTTCTTAAGTCCATGTTTGGTGGACTGTGGTCTCACTGGAAAGCTAAAAAATCCGAGCTTGATTTTTTTTTCTAGTGTAAAGTCATTATAATTATAGCGAGTATATGTATTCACTTCATGCTCCTAACCGACTTAATAGATCCGTGCAAGTTGTCAGTCTGTTGTACAGAGTTGGGTTGGTCCCAGCTCTGTGGAACATTTCGGTCCTGCCGGAAAATTACTGGTATATTCCTCCTACTTACGTCACGTCAATTTCATTTTACCGTAAAAATGTTGTTTACCTTTTTTTCTTTCTCGTGTTAAACGACCTCAAATGTCACTTGATCAAATATTCGACAATGATACAGTCTTATAACTGTTGTGAATTGCATTTATTGTCTACTAAGTCCGCCACAGTGCTTAATCTTGTTAGAAATTGCGCTCATTTCTGTGTGCATCGTCTGACAAATCCACGGTAATTACGGTAGTAACCGGAAATGCCGTAAGGATCGCAGCTGATATAAGGACGTGGTTGTTCCGGTGAAAAGTGGATTTGCTGCTTGAAGCTTGGCGGTTCCAGAGTAGATTTTATTATGTTTTAATCCACAAATGTACATGTTTTTAAGAACTAGATGATTTAACTTCATAATACAATGAGGTCTATGTGTTTTTCTTTTGAAAACTCGGCACTGTAACGCCTTCTGCTGCTGCCTAGCCCTCCATCGGCTGAAGAAACAATGCAGGCCTAGCTAGCATCTAACGTTAGCTAGCGGAAGCTAAGCGGATAACGCTGGTCCAGCAGACTGCAGTGGGATTTAAACCTTGGACAAAGCCGTTTTTCGACGCTGTAATAACATCCTATCCGGTACGGCACATCTGTTTCTTCATACAATGTTGCTTTTCATACAGCCTGTGTCATTTGACTTGATTTTATGTTTGTGAGATAAGCGACAAATCCTTTAACGCCATATTTTCACGAAGTTAACCCGTTAGCCTGTTAGCATAAGCGACTTTTGTAAGGTTGCCTCGTTCCTAAAGTCTGTCTGTGTCACAGTGTCGATGGCCAACAAAGTGACAAACGTATTGTGTCAATTTTATTTCAGTAATGTGGTCATATTTGTTAGGATCACACAGCTTGACGTCCGTCTTGGTCAATCACAGGTGTCTTCGGTCACCCTGTCTGTCACCACTTATCTGTTAGGTACACAGCTCATTTACATTATTCATTGCGTCAAAACCTTTATTGACTTTATTTTTCCGAACTGGAAAGTTTTGCTCATCCGGGAATCAGATTTAGGTCCGCGACCTCGTCGTTGCATTGTTTTTTGAGCTATCATGACAATATTTGTTTCTTTATTTAGAATCCACATTAGCCCATGCTTTAATATGTAAAGATAAGTAATGGCATATAGCTTTACTTTTTTAGGTTTTCGTTTTCTGTGTCTTGCATAATTTATTTTGATGTATAACTATCTATTTCCACAAAACAACAAACAAAAAAAGCAAACAACTAATGTGAAACAAAAAACAAATAAGCTTTCTGGGAAAAAAGAAGCAATACATAAACAATGTGATATTGCCAGAAAGTGCTCTGGCGTAAGTAACTCTCACGTGGAAATGTATGTTCTTACGTCCTATGCTTTCACTTTTGCATTTATATAAGGGAGTAAACATACTCTACTTTAGGAAATATTTTCTGTCCCGTGACGAATCTGATATGACAGACATCTGTATGCAGCAACTATTCCAAACTCTGTCACCCAATCCTGAAAAGTGGACCGAGGGGTGTCCAGCACTTTGTACCTTTGCACCTTGTAGTTACCTTATAGTTTACTAAAATTTAAGGTGTTGACAGAGTACAAACTACACAGTCTTGTCACAGTACTAGAATTTCTTAACAGCGATACAGTGCCTTAAGTAATGTCATTATTTGATACTATTTTCGATACCACATTGAAAAAAATGAATTTGAGGGCATTGATTTAAGGCTTGTATTAAATGATTATCTTTACAAGGCTTTAACATGACAACATTGACTTTTCTTTTCTTGATTAGTGGCAGATAACAGCAGAATAACTGTAGTAAACAACATAAGAGAGTGAGGGAGTGCAGCTGGTATTGGTCTGTCAGTACTGTGAAAAATGGATATTGAAATCATTTCAAATAATCAGAATTGATATTCTTTGATGATTCTAAATTATTTAACGCTACTTGTGGCATTAACAATAAATATTAATAGTATATCTTTGTCTCAGATTTGACCATTTTGTTGATTTCAGGGTTATTGGATTAAACACTGCCAGTTTATTAGGTACACCTAACTAAACCTATTGCAGTCAAACAACAATAATCCTGCAATAAACCCTTTGACTTCATGATGGTTATGAATATTCAGATTGAGGCTGCCTGCACATAAATATTTTCATTATTGATTACTTTTATGATTAACTTTTGATTGAATTGATTAAATGTTGCCCATCTAATTTTTTTCTGAGCCAAGATGACATCCTGAAATTTCATCCAAGAAACAGCCCAGAATCCAAAAGATTTTAATTTTACTTAAAAATTCGACAAGGAAAACTAGAACATTTTGGATTTATTTTGAAATCTTAAGTTTAAGGGTGCCGTTAAGGTGTAGCCAATTGCACTATATTGAGATTTGTTTTTAATATTAAGTCACTGATGTAAATGGAGTGGCCTGTTTTATTCAGCAAGTTTATTTATAGAGCGCATTTTAGCAATAGGTCAGTTTAAAATGTTTCACATACAAGTGCAAAAAAAAAACAACATGAAAATGTACAACTTAAAACAGCCATTAAAGAGCCAAGAAAGGGTATTAGACTACATTAATCTAGCCAAGTGTACAAAATAAATGGAGCATATGTGGCAATGCAATATAGAAACACTGATAACAATTTTTTATTGATGATATAGATTGTTTGTGTTGTATCTATATCTAATTCTCATCCATCTCTTTTCAGCTATGAGCTCTCAGCTGCAAGTCTTCTCTCCTCCCTCCATCTCCTCCAGTGCCTTTTGCCGTGTTAAGAAGGTGAAGGTGGAGAGTAACGTTTGGGATGTGTCCACCACTGAAGCTTACAGCTCCATAGCAGGCCAGTCGGCATACACCTTTACCCCTGCCATGGCTGTACCACCCTTTGCCCCATCTCTGGTCTTCCCACCTGCAGCACCCGGCTCCAGAGGTCAAGTGGTGGTGCGGGCAGCTGATAGCACTGGCAGTCTTCCCCGTGGATCCAGCCGGCGTGTGACTGAGCAGGCGACGTCTTCCTCTTATGTTCATACTGACACGTCTTCTGAAACAAGGGGACACAGGCATGGGCAGAAGAGAAAGATCGAGGAAACCAATGAAGGCAGCGGGAGTGGGTGTGGCAGTGTCCAAATATTGGAGGAGCTCTCAGCCCCTGCAGCAACTTACTCCACCCGTACGGGAGGAGGTGGAGGAGGCACAGGCCAGTCTATTCCCCACTCGGCTCCAACCACCAAGAGCAGCAGCTCCAATGGTGAAGGGGATTATCAGCTAGTGCAACACGAGATCCTCTGCTCTGTGTCCTGCAGCTATGAAGTGCTGGAGTTTTTGGGAAGAGGCACGTTTGGACAAGTGGCCAAGTGTTGGAAGAGGGGTACCAACGAGATAGTGGCCATCAAAATCCTGAAGAACCATCCTTCTTATGCTCGTCAGGGCCAGATTGAGGTAATCAAACATAAGTTTGTTGTTAAACATTTGTGTATCCTTCTTTGATAACACAGCTACACGTACAGTGGCTGCTGGTTTCATTTGACAACATTGGCGTAGAGCTTTTTTTCTTGCAGCATTAATACAGCAATGCCAGCAATGAGTGAAAAAAATACTAATAATAAGAAATAATAATAATAATAATGATAGAATAAATAAATAAAAAAGGCTTCAAGGCGCAGCGATCTGTCAGTCATGAAGGGCTGTTTGTGACAGATGATATTAGTTTATCAATCTGTCTATCTCTTTTTTTTCTCCTTGTTTTTGTTTTTGCAAGGTCCAGGCCTGTTTATGCTGGGAAGCGAATGATTGTAGCCCTTTTTTTTTCAAATTAAATGCAATAATTCTATCCCATGCCAAACTGCAGACTGAGCTTTGCTCTTGTTGTTATATCTTGTTTAGTCTGTGTCTGTGTCTGTGTCTGTGTGTGTGTGCGTGTGTGTGCGTGCGTGTGTGTGTGTGCGTGCGTGTGTGTGCGTGCGTGTGTGTGCGTGCGTGTGTGTGCGTGCGTGTGTGCGTTCTGCTCCCTTCCAGCTACCTTATACTGCCAGCCCCTACTCTTGTCACATATCTATATCCAGTGATGTTTTCATGTGGATAATCTGCTGCAAACTAAAATTTGTTGTGGACAAAACATTTGAGTTAACTGAACTGGAACTATATTACAAAACTAATTAACTATAATAGAATTATACAGTAAATGCCTTTAGTTTTAGTCCTTGTCAATTAGAGGGCATAGGTACATGTGTTTATTGAGACTGGGGTGTCTACATGACAGTGAGTCAAAGTGCTTTGTTTGTATTAAAATTACAGATTCTGAATTTCTTATGTCTTGCCCCTGACAAGAAACCCCATTTTATTAAAAAAAAAAAAAACAAATACTGAAACTTAAAAAAACAAAAGTAAAATAAACAGTTTTAATAGTGATGCACAGTAATTATTATTTCAACCGATATTGGTAACCAATAATTTCCAGCTTCTCGTGGCTGATAAGATACAGATAACCGATAATTTCTTTTAGTTTGTTTTTCATTACCTGAGGGTATGAAAGGCTGAGATGTAGTGAGTACAGATGAATTTAACGTTATAGCTCTGACCTAACCACATTAAAGTGACATCACTACAGTTAACACAGCAAAAACAAGAACAGTTCTGACTCTACAGATTGACTTTTTTTTTTCAAATGAAATGTTCTGACAATCTGTCAAATCAGAGTAACAGTAAATTGTATCACTCAACAAAAATATAAAAGCTTTTATGCAACCAAAAGCATATGGCTTCTTAGTCTGTAGATGAAACACTGACAAATGCAGATAGATAGTAGACTGCCCAAAAAAGAACTAGCTTTCGTAGAACATAAAGCCTACCCTAAAGCCCACACTGCTCACTGCGACAACATGTTTTCAGCTGATCTAGCAGGCACAGCAGCTTACATGTTGTGTTTAGCAACATTATCCTCACAAATGAACAGCACTTTCTTGATTTTTGAAGTGTAAATGCAATCACCAGGAGTAAAATGCTAATGTTAGGCTATAAACAAACTACACCATAGTTGCGTGACTTTACGGTTGCCACCACAACAAGGATTAGATGGGTAAAAGCTTCAGAATTCACAAGTGGGGTATTAACTGACACATTTTATGTCATTGAACAAAATGTGAAAGTCTCATAAGCTTGTGTTAACCACAGACTATGTAAGGCATCTAACTAAAATCTGTTGGTTTTAAGATGTGAAGAAGTGAACTAAGAGTGCTAAAATTTTAACTCGTTTCCAGGTTTTCGGACTCGTTCCTTCACCACTCTATTTACAACCGTTTTGAAGCACACTGGTCAAATTTGCCCTTGCTTTTTTGTTACGTAACACGAGTGAACCAGCTTTATTGACAAATGTGGATATTTGTCTCTGTTAACTAGGTGGGTATCCTGAACCGGCTGAGCGCTGAGAACGCAGATGAGTACAACTTTGTGCGTTCATACGAATGCTTCCAACACAAAGGTCACACATGCCTGGTATTTGAGATGCTGGAGCAAAACCTGTACGACTTTCTCAAGCACAGCAAGTTCAGCCCACTCCCCCTTCGGCACATCAGACCCATCCTACAGCAGGTTGGTAAATGTTTTGTCAGACATTCATGAAACCTTTTTTGAACTATTGTATTGTTGCTTAATTTTTTTTATTGTTGCCATAAGATTTTAATTCTTAGTACTTTAGCCAGATAAATATCTGTGTGTTTGTTTCTTTAGGTGGCTACAGCGCTGATGAAACTGAAAAGCCTGGGTCTGATTCATGCAGACCTGAAGCCAGAGAACATCATGCTGGTCGACCCTCTGAGACAGCCTTACAGGGTGAAGGTCATTGACTTCGGCTCAGCAAGTCACGTGTCCAAAGCTGTCTGCTCAACCTACTTGCAGTCTCGCTACTACAGGTCAGTGGCAAAAATTCCAGCTCTGTTTTAATAATCTAAACGCATCTCTCTTTGTATTCTTGATGAGTGGTGACAAATAGGCCATTTTATTTTGACACAACTTTGTAGTTGTTTCCGTGGTACCATATTTTGACATTTTCTTTGCTTTCCAGGGCTCCAGAGATCATTCTGGGTTTGCCGTTCTGTGAGGCCATTGACATGTGGTCTTTAGGCTGTGTGATCGCTGAACTGTTTCTAGGTTGGCCTCTCTATCCTGGAGCCTCTGAGTATGACCAGGTCAGTACTAATATTAGTGTTTCCCAGGCCTTATCTGGGAATAAAATGCGTAAATGCCTGGGAAAGGTTAACCTATGAGACAGAATAGAGCACTCAAGTTGTCAGCAGATAGCAGGTCATGAAAATACTGTAGAAGCACTCTTAAATTGACTGCTGGTCTTGCAATAGGACAAAAGATTCCAAAGTACTACAGAATAACAAGGATGGCGGCAAACTATAAGGGTATTACAAGCAAGCAGAATTTGGTCATATCCATGGTACTTACTTACATGTATGCTTACATTTAGTTTTGTCTCACTGTGATTCCTTAACTTGAATTTTTTTGTCTGTTTCCAGATCCGTTACATTTCTCAAACTCAAGGCCTGCCTGCAGAGTACTTGCTGAGTGCCGGCACTAAGACCAGTCGCTTCTTCAATCGAGGACCTGACTCAAGCTACCCACTCTGGAGGCTTAAGGTTAATACAACTTCATATTAATTCAACTGAGGGGTGGGAATCTCTCAGCACCTCATGATTTGATTATGATTCACAGGGCTACAATGCGTTGATAAAATGGTTATCGATGCACCCTGATGCATCAAGATTTTTGATTTCAATATGAATACTTTTTTCTCACTGTGTGACCACTTGCTAGTTTCTCTCCTCTCCGTGTTTCACCGAGAGCAGGCCTCTGCTCCCTCTGAGCACACATGGTCAGAACAGGGGACAGAGGAACAGAGACAGGGGAAGTGAACATTACTCAAGTTAACAACAATTCATTAGGTTACCTGCAGTCACGCAGCTGTTATCTTTTATTAATGCAATAGTGATATCAAATGAAATGAATGTGCATAACTTAAAAATGAGGCAGTGACACAACATGTCTACAGGTGATGTGTAAGGTGATAATCATTTTCGAGGATTGGGTTTTAAATGTTCAATTATTGACTTTTCTGACATAATCTTCTAAGAGAGAATGACGATACATCCAAGCATTGATTTCTTTTCCTTACCCCCTACTGAGTATCTAAACAGCCAGGGATGATCAGGGATATCAAGAAATGACAAAATAAATTAAAATATAAAGCCGGATGCTCTTTTCGTATTTCTTTGTTTTGATTTGTACTCATATCATTTAATGTTTATGAGAAATATTTTTTGCACATAATAATAAACAGAAATGGTTTCCATTTTTCAGACCCCAGCTGAGCATGAAATGGAGATGGGTATCAAGTCCAAGGAGGCCAGGAAGTATATCTTCAACTGTCTGGATGACATGATGCAGGTGGATGGCTTTCTCACATAACATCTAATTAAGTGTTTGCACTCCATACACCGTTCGTATTCTTTACAGATACAATACACAGAAACCCATTAAAAAAAAAACATTACCTCATATGGTTTGACACATTTAGGTAATATTTTATTTTTATTGCAGGTCAACCTGTCTTCTCATTTGGAGGGGACGGACATGCTGGCTGAGAAAGCTGATAGGCGTGAGTTTATAGACCTGTTGAAGCGGATGCTCCGTCTGGATGCTGACAAAAGGATCACACCTACAAAGACTCTGGGTCACCCATTTGTCACAATGAGCCACCTCATGGATTATCCCCACAGCTCACAGTAAGTGTGTGATGTGTAGTTCTGCTGCAATTATGTGTTGGTTTCATCTATACTTTATTTAAATGTAATTGTTAAAATACTGTTACTGTGTCCACTCCAGTGTGAAGTCCTGCTTCCAGAACATGGAGATCTGTAAGCGTCGGGCCTCCTACGATAGCAGCAAATCCCTGTACTCCACCAATGCAGTCCCCAGCGCTGCAGCGGGCAACCTCACTGTCACCTTTAGTAGCCAACTCAACCAGCATAACCAGGTATCATCCATATCTTCACAGATTATATACATGTTCAAGGACTGTGGCTCCTCTAGTATTAATGAGTCGTACTTTGGATTTCTCCAACAGGTGCCTTCTGCGGGGGGAGCGGTGCCTTTGCTGAACTACCAGCCAGCTCTGTACCAGCAGGCGACCATCAACATTCCCGGGCTGGCTCAACAGAGCGTCCCGATTCCAACGCGTCCTGCTGGGCTGTGTAGCCAGACAGAACCCTTCCAGCAGACTCTCATCGTCTGCCCACCCTCCACTATTCAAGGTAAAGGAGAAAGTTGCAAACAGACTGACAACAGAAGGGGTTGCAGCAGAGGGGAGTACTTATCAAATGCCAAGAAACTTCACTGTGGTTTATTCCCATTTGATCAGCAAGAAGGACATCCTCACTGTGTCCTCCTCTTTAATTGAGGTCTGGCTATCTTTACCAACATGTTGATTACTGTTAATTACTGCATCACTTAAGTTCAAGGCATGCCCCTGCAGTAGTGATCACAAACCTGAGTAAGATGAAAGAGATGAGGGATATGTGTTGTGCATATAAAATTCTTTGATTCCTCTACTCATTGATATGCTTGTGTGGCAAATGTTTTCCAGGGCTACAGCCATCCAGTAAGAGTTCCAGTTTCCCTGTGAGGATGGAGAACTCTGTACCTATAGTACCTCAGAACCAGTCTGCTCAGTCGCTGCAGATCCAGCCAAGTATGCTCACACAGGTAAGACTTTGTAAGGTGTGTGTTTAGTCAAACGTCTGTGAGGGGCTTATCTTTTTGAAAATAATTTTACAAAAGGAATTCATGTTGATGTTTTTGCTGTGGTCTTTTGAGCAGAGACTTGATGCTTGTATCATGTCTAGCACACTTTCTTTGACAAAGGTGGACAAAGAAAGCATGCTGGATGGCTGAGAGAGAGGGATAGGGCAACTCATCCTACTTGCCATTATTTAGTGATATTCCCGAATTATTCTGTGACAAATGTAGTGTATGAAACTGCACATCCGAGTGGAGCTTTTGCTAACAATGAGAAGCAAAGTGACCTCACCTGAATGTGTCCAAAGTGAGCGAAACATGCACCAGGTAGACCTGCGTCACATGAAAAGGTTGAATTTGCATCTGGGAAAGGGTTTGTAGATTTTTAGCATTATACACATCTGTGAAGTTGGAGAAATATTCACTTGATGTGACTTCAATTTCAGCAGTTCCATACAGATTTTCTTAAGCACATGTTTTTTTCATCTGTTATTCAGAAAGCTAAAGTCAGTGTTACAGAAAAAAAAAATCTGGCATCATCCATGAATGATATCATGTCGTTAGCGCCAAGCTGAGAGCATTGGTGCCCAGTTTTGCTCAATCATGGATACAGTGAGAGCATCCAAAAAGTCCCCCCTCTCTTTTTGCTGCCAGCAGAGCAAGCCAAAATTTGGTGGGAAGCAGGTTGAGACATTACCTTCAATAAAAAGGTTTGCTTTCAGTAGAGATGTTGTCTATTTAAATGCAGTTATACCACTGACTTTTGTTTTTGTGGTTTGTGTTTCTGCTGATTCTCGCCTTGGATTTGCTTCCAGGACTGATTGGACTGCCACTCAGGGCCAGGCCTCTCTTATTCCCAGCCTCCTATCTGGGATGGAGGCCAGATGTTTAATGCGGGAGACTCTTCTGACTCAAAAAGCTACTTAATTGCCATTTGCTAAAAGTAGGAATAATTGCTGCACACTGCAGAGGTCAGATGTCCAGATGGCCAGTGGTACCAGTGTGCATCTCTTCAGATTCAGAAGGACATTACTTTTCATCATGCCCTAACGCTGCCCTCCCCTATCCTCCCTCCCTCCTCCAGGGTTCCTGCACACCCCTGATGGTGGCCACCCTGCACCCATCCTCAGCAGGCATAGCCCCCCAGTATTCTCTGCCCCTCGGGCTGGGCGCCGGGGTGGGTCGCCCCACCCTCCTGGAGCACACAGCCACAGTGCTGGTAAAGCAACAAGGACATCGCTGAAGAACTACATGCACATGCACACTCCACTAACAACGCCATCTCTCTCCTGCCCCCACTCCGCCTTTTCTTTTCTTTTGTTTGCAATTTTCCCTCCCCTTCTGTACCACATGCTGTATGGGGCTAGTCTGTCTATTTTATGCATCATATTTCTTCATTTTGCCTTTTCATATGCAGACCTGTCATGGTTGTCAGAATCATGGTTGCTCTTTGCATATTTTTGTAGGAAAATCAGTTTTTTCGACTGGAATCACCTTTTTTTTTTATTCCCCTTTGTAGCATTGAATCCAAATTGACAAAACGTACAATTTCTTTCCAAAGGACACCCCCTCCCCACACTGTTCATACACTCTCTCATTCCCACCCCTACGGTCTTTCCCCCCATAGGTGTGCTGAGGGCATGGAGCGCATGTGTTGCTGAGTTGGTCTGTGCTTTGCTTGCAGCTTCTCTTGTCCTGTCCTTCCTTGGTTTCAGCAAAGGAGGCTGCAGCTACAAAGCTCACTAAAAATCCCTACTCAACAGCCTGACTCTGACACACATCTTTTGTTTCAGCCCCAGAACATGTGGCATGCCTTTTCCCCAGACAGCTTATCAGCAGACTGTTTGGCATCAGCGAACTAAACTAATCTCTCTCTTCAGTATTTCTTCTTTAACAGGCACCATGGTCCTGTGTATTACTTGTATTTATACCTGATCTGATTGTTGACAGTGCTTCATTGTTTGTGCTTTGCATGATATCATCTTGTGCATTTGTTGCAGGGCAATGCTATAATAAGGGAATGGCTTGGGAAAGGTTGCTCGCTTATCTATCTTTGTGCTTTTGCCTGTGGAACAGATTGGCCAATTGGTTTGCCTCTTTGTCTCCATTCTTTGGATTTATTTCTCAGCATGGCTCAGTCTGTCTGGCCCATTCCAGCAATCATATCAGTTGTGTTAGCTTATTGATATCGGATCCTTGTTATTACCTGTACTGAACTGTGAGTGTCTGTTGTTTTTCTCAGCAGGCCTGGCCCACTGGCACACAGCAGATCCTCATTCCATCATCATGGCAGCAGGTCCCGGGTGTGGCCATCCATAGCTCTGCCCACCAGTCAAATGTTACTGAATCGCCTCTTGAAACGCTTCACTCAGATGCTTCCACACAACAGGGACACAGCTGGAGGTGGGTCAGCCAACAGCCATTAAGCCCAAACAGTCTGATTAATGTTTCACAAAACTAGTGTCTTAAAGGCCCTGTTTATACCTGGTTTGAGCATGTGTCTTGGGTGATCTGATCAAAAGAAGACATTGCTAAAAACAAAAACCACCAACAAGACTCATTGTGATCTGATCATTCAAAGCACTTTCTGAGATGGTCAGGTGTATTTTACCATCCATCCATCCATCGTCATCTGCTTATCCGGGGCTGGGTTGTGGTGGTAGCAGCAGGCTGTGCAAAGAACTCTGTTGTTCCTCTCCCCAGCAATGCTTTCCAGCTCCTCCTGGTGGACCCAGAGGCGTTCCCAGGCGAGATGAGATATATAATCCCTCTAGTGTTTTGTGAGTCTGCTATTGGGCCTCCTACCAGTTAGACATGTCTGGAACACCTCTAACTGGAGGTGCCCAGGAGGCATCCTTATCGGATTCCCGAACCACCTCAAATGGCCTGCTTTTAAAAAAAAAAAATAAATAAAAAAATTAAAAGTGTAAACGCTAATAAATTCTAAGACATCCCCGACAAGGACATTACAGGAAAAGACATCATCAGTGCAGGATGTGGTGCTTGATTTGGTCACAGTGCACTAAAGCTCCACAATGGTGTGTCCTGGCAGTCCGCCTCAGTTAGTATCACTGAAACAGATGTTATTGCCAGGTATAAACAGGCTCATGGTTCTACACTGATTTGAGAAATTTCTGTCATGGTTTTTCAAAATGTCACTAACATAAAATATAGACGCATATTTGAATTCAAAGTTACATTTACAACACATCGTCAGAAAACATAGTATTCTTTATGTTTATGTTTCATGTTCTCATTATACCAGTTGCATCCACCACTAACTTTTTTGATCTTTGACCCACGTAGGAGCTCAACCCAAGCCAGGACCCAGCAGGAGAGGAAGAAGTTGAAAGCCAGACGTGGAGAGAACAGAAACAGGTTGGTCGAGCCGAGCAGTTTTTGTCTCGCATTTCTGATAAGATTTTTGAGTGGTCATCATCAGGATTAAAGTTGTCACACCAGACCAGCACAACAGCAACTATTTATCACATAGTCATTTATGTTGTTTATCGCTCACAAAATGAAAGAGGAAACAGACAACTTTTTCCCTTTTAGTGTTTTCAAATGGTGTTAGTGTTGTCACTACTGTTGCAAAGACAAACACACTGGGGCGTCTGGTGGCTCAGCGGATAGAGCGGCGCTCCATATACAGAGGTTGAATCCTCGCCACAGCAGCTGCGGGTTTGACTTTGGCCTCGGCCCTTTGCTGCATGTCAACCCCTCTCTCTCTCCCCCTTTCAGGCTCGTACTGTCCTGTCAAATACAGGCAATAAAAGCCCGAAAAACTTTCTAAAAAAAAAACAAAAAACATACTGCTTTCCGTTTCCCTCTAAGTCTAGCAAATAAGCACAGTAATGTTGGTTTAAGTTGTGAATATGAACATTAAAGCATTTCCACACAGTAATTAAGAACATTGAAAAAACAGGAAAGGAAACCACTGTTTTCTTTGTATCAATCACAACAAACGAAACTGAAACAAAAATAAAACTAAATTTGATGTTGCCGGCTCATTAACATAGGAAGCTCCGATGACGTCACTTTTGCGATACAGACTAAACTGCAACCAGAACAAACCAAACCAATGGAACCAATTGTAATACAATAGTCTGGTAAATTAATTACACAACAATGTGGCTTTCTAACATACTTGAATACTCTTTGGTAACTGGGGAAACGTTCTGATCTCTACCAGGTTGCACAGTCGTGGACGCACTTCTTTGGGCTGTAAATCAAGCCTTTATTTTCCCTGTGGATTGTACCCAATGGCAGAATTGTAAAATGAAAGCGAGGCTTATAGGGAACCAGACTAAACACTGATGGTGTCATTTTTTATATGCTGTTAAAATGTGCAATCAAGTTTAATGTTCTAATAATAATTAGGGAAATTACTTGTTTATTTCAACTTAAAGAATTACATTTCTTACTACATTTTGTAACACTGATGTAACAGCATAAATAAAACAATTGATAGAGTGAAAAGTAAACCATCAAAACAAGTTAGTTTTATATGCAGATAATGCCATTTTTATGTGGTTGATTGTAGAGTTATATTTTTTCTAGAACATAATTCTTCAGTATTTATTGCAACCTTTTAAGTTTTTTCCTGTCCAGTTACTGTTTTACGTAATTTTTCAAGCAATACAAGACTTGAAATCATATTGCTTTGAGTTACAAACTCAAACTTGCTTTTGTTTCTCTTTTTAGGGGTATATCTGCTGCTTCACTACTCAGCGGTGTGACCCCTCCCAGCGCTACGTTGTCCCAACCAATTGTCATCTCCGACACACCTAGCCCGGCGGTCAGTATCATCACTATACACAGTGACACCGACACAGAGGATGAGCGCAAGTTCCACCCCGCCAGGTGAGGACAAGATACTCTTCCATGTTTGCTCTGCATCCCGTTGGCACCTTATTTCTTCCCTTTTTGGTGCAACAGTGCTGGTCCAGTATTTATAGTCAAACTGTCCTACATCCTGATACTGTCCTACTACCTGAAAAATTGTCTCCTCAGTGAAAAAAAAACAGATTTTTGACTCAGCTGATCAGACCAGGCCTTGATTTACTTAAACAGAATTACTTTGATCTACCTTTTTCATTTCCTTATGGAATATTTCTGTTTCTCTGTTTACACAGCGTTGGTCTGAGCCAGCGCACAAACGTCATCAGCTGTGTGACTGTGCACGACTCCGACTCCTCTACAGCCAGTCCCCTGACTCCTCTGCCCCGCACACTTAACCCCGCTAGCACCATGTCATCACGCCAGGCCAAGTCTCTGGCAGTGGTGGCACCTTCAGTGAAAACCCAGGGCTCTGAGAGAGGAACAGTTTCACGTGGACGCTTGGAGACTGGTGAGAGTCACTCATCTACTGTTTGTCTGTGTGTTTTCAGGAATTCATTTAAGTTTTATTGTAAAAGCTGTATAAATCAATCATACTTGCACCTTTTAAATTCACAGTGAACTACATGAAACCTAAGAGATCATCCAACCGGCAGCCCTGCACTTCAGGGGAGAGCATGGAGCGTCACGGACTGGTGCCAAGTCAGTCACACCCCCTAAACCTCAGCCAGGTGAGGCTTCTTTTGAGGTGGTGCTGTGACAAGCTTAGATGAAGCCATTTAGCGTTTATGTTTGATTTCATTAGAGTGCTGTGACAAGTGGAAAATTTAATGTTATTTACATACCAGACTGGATGCACACAACACTTAAAGCACTTAATGTGAAAGGGTGTTCACTCTTAATCAAAGTGACAAACACTGCTGCTGAGGTGAATGACATACTAACTGTGGTTCAATGTTTTGTCAGCTGGAAAAGCTTAGGCAGTCAGAAAGTTGCATTGAGACAACAAGGTTAAAGGTCTGTATTCAAACTGCAGGTTCAATGGCAAAAACCAACATTTTTTTCCCGTATGTCGGGGGCCACGGTCTGAAAGATTCATGTCAACAAACCCAGACAGAGAGACAGTTTCCACTTCAACATGGACAGACATTTTGGGCAAGGATTCTTGAGATTCTTGTGATTATTAAAGAAATTCAAAATATCCGAGTTGAAAAACAAACTTGAGTTCATTGAGCCCAAAGTGCTCTCTGCTGGACAAACGATGTAATAGCACAGTCTGTAAATAGTCAGTAAATAGCCCAAACCAGGTTTCATTTTTACACATCTGCCAGCCTGTGTGCTGATATATCTGAGAGAATACACGCTAACAATATTGGCTTACTTGAAAGGCATCTCTGTAACTATGTCCGTATATGTTGTCTTCTTACTCAGGGATGGTCACTAAAGTTATGGTTGAGACCAACTCAACAACAACAAACCCACAATGTTTGATCTGAAATTTTACTAGAGATCCCAAGGTTTCATAAAATATGACTAAAAGGATGCACAATGTATATAGAAGAGGGGTAGCCAGCACAGGTGACTGGTCGCCTGCATGGCACGTTCTTACAAAAAACTGCGGTCAAATCAGCTGTCGGTCATATTTCCACAGTCAAATTAGCTGATGCTACAACTGTAGTGCACCCATATACTGAGTCTCAGGGTAAATGCTTTGTAATAGCCTAGGTGAAGCTACACCTAGCAACACCCTTGGCAAAGTTACTGGAAAGACAAGTGCGACTGTCTGTTGTCAAAGTAAGATATGATATGATGATTTTTTTTGACAAACTACAATGTAATAACTTTTTTAAAATGTGGTACTGCGCTGATTTTTTTTTACATGCTGCTATGATACACTACACTGATACTGCAATGTCATTCTACAGTATGTCAAAAAAATCATAGTGTCATGAAATATGTCATAGCATAGTACACAAACAAAAACAACATAGTATAGTATGGCATATAATCATCATAGTATGTATTATCAGGGTGGACTAGCAATAATCTAACAGCACCAAAAATTGCATTTCTTTAGTAAAGGAAGTATATTCAATTAAAAAAGACTAGCTCATTTTATCAGATGAATCACTTAACTTCACTTTTGGATTTTATCTTTTTTTAGTGAAATGCCATAATATATGGCAAACATTTGTAGTTTTATTTGAAAACCTTTATAGCACCCAATTTTATCACCACAGAGCCATAGCAAAAATGTAGCCCAGGCTTTTAATACAAAGTGTTTCTAATATACACAAAAGAAACTGACCAACATGCTGTACGTGTGATATTCTACTCTTCTCAGTGCAAAGGTTCAGCTTCTTTTTTACGGAGTGTTGTTTGGTTTTAGGTTCAGCCAGTGGTATCTTCATCTCAGGAGCGTTCCCACAGTGACTCATCATTGCGTCGCCAGCCGACGTTCCCTCCGGCCGTCTCCTCTCACTACAACTTTTCCGAGGTGTCCACCTTGGCCTCAGCCTCGGCCCCTGGCTCCAGCCTGTACGCCTACCCGGCCTCCACTGCCCTCTCCTCGGCTTCTCAGGCCATGGAACAGCTGCTAGGCCGTGGTCATGCTAGCCATGGACACTCCCCCTCCGCCTATGCAGCAACGTACACCTCATCGTCCTCCTCCCGGAGAGACTCGGCCAGTCGTAAGGATTCTGTCAGTAGTCTGCTGCACGGCCTCCCCGCAGCCTACCAGCATCAGTTCGCCACTGGTTCTCCCTACGTAAGTGTGACACCCCGGGCCGAGGCTTACAGTGCCTACCAGCTAAGTCCCAGGCGCCTCACACAGTACCCATACCTATAGGGAGTCACACACACACTCTGAACTAAGAAATCTACTTCCCCACATACTTTACAAAGGGACACTGAAACTGTGTTTCTAGAATAACTGTTGTTCACTTATTTGTTTGCTGCTTTTGACTAAAGGCAGCATTTCACCTTCAACTCATTTACATGCTCTTTTGGGTCATTTTAGTGTTTTTGAAACGTACTTTGATATTATTTGATGTCATATCGTTTTAATCTCCCTTAACTGTATTGGTTATAGCCCATATTTTATCCCCATCGTATCCAGATGTATAATTAAGGCATTGTGGTAAATGTATTTTACTCCTGTTAATCATGAGTTTTTTGTGTAAAGAAAGATAATCCTCCTGTCACAAGCTGCGACGACACTTTAGGCGAGCTTTTAGACGCCTGACTCACAAGGCTAGTGAAGGCCTAGCTGACAAAGAGTCATTAGTTTCTCAAGAGCCTTGTCATAAAGTTTTCACACTAATCCACTGAGGCCCTGTGTTTTGAGCTTACATAATAATGACTGTACCATACCCTCGTTTGTTTACTCACAAATATGTCTTTTACTATGTTTTTAAATTATGTTTTGTCAGTGTGAGAAAGGTCCATGAAGATGTGGAATAAGAGAAAAGATGTGGCGAAAACTGTGATGGATACATGTTAATTTAAGTGCACATGTGATAGTCTGTTAATGTAGTGACAGTGTTTTAGGCAGGATTAATCATGTCCTTTTATGCAATAGAAACTTAAAAAAACTGCATCAACTGAGTGCTGAATGTATTTATGAAGTATAGAGGAGCGGGAAAACCATCCTGAGAAATGACATGAAAAGCTTTTGTTTAAAAAAAAAAAAGAAATAAGATATTATTCTTCCTCCCTACTTTTCTCTTTTTGAAATATAAAAAAATTCAATTTAATGTGGACCGAATTATATTCAGTATCTACGAATCCTGACTGTGTAGGACCTGCTCGTTATTAAAATGGATTTATGGCCAGTTTGTACTGTTTTAAATACTTAAGAAGAAAAACAGGATTTTTTTCCTGTTTTTTCCCCTGTGGCACTTTGGGAAATACTCACCAGAGTATGTAATGTAAAAATGTAACGTAACAAACCCACACTGCTGTTGAATGACTAGGGCTGGGTACCATTTAAAAATAACTATAACAGTACAAATAGCATTACTTTTAAAGCGATAACAATATACCAATAGGGTACATCATGTGTACGTTTTAATACCCTTCATTTGAACAAAAGCATTCAGTTCAGTAAATGAATTACTTTTGAACATTTTGGCGGCATCTCAGCACGCTGAGCTGCAAACTCTGTCAAGCACACCATCCATGACATCACCACTGCCGGCTGAATAGTTCGCACCTGCCGTGGTAGCGAGCCATTCACACACCTCATCAAATTGAAAGCTTGCGGTGATGGTCTGCGAGCAAAACCATACAATTGATCAATTATCTTGATCGAGTACAAAAAGATCAAATGCAGATATTGTTTGAAGGCGGTTCGATACTACTTGGTACTGGGTGCTTTCGGCTGATCCCTTAAATGTGTAAAGTACTGATCCCCAGCCCTAAAAATGACCGATGCAAATAAGATCATGCAAGTGACCACTTTGGCTTCAGTTTCGTCTATGTTAAAATCCATTCTTTTTCACCTACGGATGGATTACTACAGTCACATTGTTGGTTTTAATCACAGCGGATTTTGTGGCTTATTTCCTGCCATTGTCTTTTAGTTAAAGGAGGCGAATCTCGGGATGATTTCTGTGGTTTACGAAAGCTTTTTAGTAAATCTTTCCCTGTTGTGTTTGCATCCATTTTGTGTTGTAATGTCTGAATATTTAACTGTATTTCATCTTAACATAGTATAGTTAAGAGGCTATTTGGTAGAACTAATTCAGGGAAAAAAAAGGTTTCAGCTCAAATAATCCACTGTCACTGTTTTCAATAAAAATAACTACAAACTCATGATGGGGTCTTTCATCATTCGCTGTTGAAATACTTAACTGTTATTTGATGCGTCAATTTCCTTCGATATTCTGAACTTACTACTGCATCGTCCATTCAAAACATGCCTGTTTGGTATGCGCCGATTGCTTGGCCTGTGATATTTCTGCGTGCCGCTTGCTTGAGAACTGCTCATACAAGCTTAACACTCATCACTGCACTATTTTGAGGCCTGAGCAATACACCGGGGCATCAAACAGCTATAGATTTATTATGATGGAAAAATTTTAACAACAACAGTATAGAACTGTGTATTTGTACTTCAGAGGAAAAACATAGCTCTACTATTATACTATTCAATTCAAGGTCGCGACCCTTTGCTGTATGTCATCCCCTCTCTCTCCCCCTTTCATGCTATCGATCTAAAAACATACTATACTATGAAGTCAAAAATGGCATGAAAACTTCATAGTACAGTATGTCATCAAAAATAGCAAAAAATGTCATACTATAGTACTGCAACGGCATAAAACATCATAATATAATACATCGTCCAACACAGCATAAAAATGTCATTGTTAAGTATGTATTCTGAAATTGCAAAAAAAAAAAAAACAAACCTCAAAGTAAAATATGTCGCCCAAATTGGCATTAAAACATTATACCATAGTATGTTGTCCAAAATGGCATTAAAACATCATACTATAAAATGCAAGGCAATAATGCCCCCCCCCCCAAAATGACATGGCAAAAAAGTCATACTATAGTATGTCAACCAAAATGGCATAAAAACGTCATAGTATATGATGTTGTCAAAATTGCATTTAAATGTCATAATAGTATGTTGTCCAAAATAGCATGAAAACTTCATAGCATAGTTTGTTGTCAAAAATAGCAAAAAACCATCACACTATAGTATGTCATCCAAAATGGCATGAAAATGTCATAGAATAGTATGTTGTCCAAAATGGCATAACATGGCATAAAATGTCATAATAGTACGAGTAATTCTATGCTATGGCGTGTCTCAAAATGCTATGACATTTTCTGAAATTTTTTTGACATTCAATTTTGTGGTGTTTTTGTCCGGTTTTGCAACATTCTATACTATGGAGTGTATCGGCACGTTATTTTGTGCTATTTTGAGATGTTTTCAGTTCTTCTATGTTAGCCTTGCCTTTTCTTTCATTTTTTGGACATGCTATATCAAGGTGTTTTTGCCCATTTTTGCAACGTGTTTTTGGGACATGTCATATTTTGACATTTTTAGCCATACTATTGCCTTGCCTTTTTGTTCATTTCTTCAACATTAACTATGATGGTGTTTTGGGCCATTTTAGCAACATTCTATGGTATCTCTTTTTGCAGTGCTGTATGCTATTGCGTGTCTTGGCAGGCTATTCTAAGGAGTTTGCAGCTGTTTTCAGTTGTTTTTGGGACATGTCATATTTTGATGTTTTCACCTTACTATATTCTTGGATCTTTGGTCATTTTTTCAACATGCAAAATGTTGATGTTTATGCCCCTTTTTGCAACTTTCTTTACTATGGTGTGTCTTGGCAGGCTATTAAAAGCAGTTTCCAAGTGTTTTCAGATGTTTTTGGGACATGTCAAATTTTGACATTTTGGCCTTACTATAGTCTTGGATTTTTGGTCATTTTTTCAACATGCAAAATGTTGATGTTTTTGCCCCTTTTTGCAACTTTCTATGCTATGGCATGTATTTACCATCTATTTTAAGCAGTTTCCAGCTGTTTTTGGACGTTTTTGGGACATGTCAAATTTTGACATTTTCACCTTACTATAGTCTTGGATTTTTTGTCATTTTTTCAACATGCAAAATTTTGATGTTTATGCCCCTTTTTGCAACTTTCTTTACTATGGTGTTTCTTGACAGGCTATTTTAAGCGGTTTCCAGCTGTTTTCAACTGGTTTTGTGTCATGTCATATTTTGACTTTTTTGCCTTACTATAGTCTTGGATTTTTGGTCATTTTTTTCAACATGCAAAAGTTTGATGTTTTAGTCACTTTTTGATATTTTCTATGCTATGGTGTGTCTTGGCAGGCTATTTTAAGCGGTTTCCAACTGTTTTAAACTGGTTATGGGCTATATCAAATTTTGACATTGTCACCTTACTATAGTGTTGGATTTTTGGTCATTTTTTCAACATGCAAAATGTTGATGTTTTTGCTCCTTTTTGCAACTTTCTATGTTATGGCATGTATTTACCATCTATTTTGAAAAGTTTCCAAGTGTTTTCAGATGTTTTTGTGCCATGTCATATTTTGACATTTTGGCCTTACTATAGTCTTGGATTTTTGTTCATTTTTTCAACATGCAAAATGTTGATGTTTATGCCCATTTTTGCAACTTTCTTTACTATGGTGTGTCGTGGCAGGCTATTATAAGCAGTTTCCAAGTGTTTTCAGATGTTTTTGGGACATGTCAAATTTTGACATTTTGGCCTTACTATAGTCTTGGATTTTTGCTCATTTTTTCAACATGCAAAATGTTGATGTTTATGCCCCTTTTTGCAACTTTCTTTACTATGGTGTGTCTTGGCAGGCTATTAAAAGCAGTTTCCAAGTGTTTTCAGATGTTTTTGGGACATGTCATATTTTGACATTTTTGCCTTACTATATTCTTGGATCTTTGGTCATTTTTTCAACATGCAAAATTTTGATGTTTTCACCCCTTTTTGCAATGTTCTATGCTACGGCGTGTCTCGGCAGGCTATTCTGAGCTTTTTCCAGCTGTTTTTAGATGTTTTTGTGTCATGTCATATTTTGACATTTTCGCCTTACTATAGTCTTGGATTTTTGGTCATTTTTTCAACATGCAAAATGTTGATGTTTTTGCCCCTTTTTGCAACTTTCTATGCTATGGCATGTATTTACCGTCTATTTTAAGCAGTTTCCAGCTGTTTTTGGACGTTTTTGGGACATGTCAAATTTTGACATTTTCACCTTACTATAGTCTTGGATTTTTGGTCATTTTTTCAACATGCAAAATGTTGATGTTTATGCCAGTTTTTGCAACTTTCTTTACTATTGCCTGTCGTGGCAGGCTATTTTAAGCGGTTTCCAGTTGTGATCAACTAGTTTTTGGATATGTCAAATTTTGACATTTTCGCCTTACTATAGTCTTGGATTTTTGCTCATTTTTTCAACATGCAAAATTTTGATGTTTATGCCCCTTCGTGCAACTTTCTTTACTATGGTGTTTCTTGGCAGGCTATTATAAGCGGTTTCCAAGTGTTTTCAGATGTTTTTGGGACATGTCAAATTTTGACATTTTGGCCTTACTATAGTCTTGGATTTTTGCTCATTTTTTCAACATGCAAAATTTTGATGTTTTTGCCCCTTTTTGCAACTTTCTATGCTATGGCATGTATTTACCGTCTATTTTAAACAATTTCCAAGTGTTTTCAGATGTTTTTGTGCCATGTCATATTTTGACATTTTAGCCTTACTATAGTCTTGGATTTTTGGTCATTTTTTCAACATGCAAAATGTTGATGTTTATGCCCCTTTTTGCAACTTTCTTTACTATGGTGTGTCTTGGCAGGCTATTATAAGTAGTTTCCAAGTGTTTTCATATGTTTTTGGGACATGTCATATTTTGACATTTTTGCCTTACTATAGTCTTGGATTTTTGGTCATTTTTTCAACATGCAAAATGTTGATGTTTATACCCCTTTTTGCAACTTTCTTTACTATGGTGTTTCTTGGCAGGCTATTTTAAACATTTTCCAAGTGTTTTCAACTGGTTTTGTGTCATGTCATATTTTGACATTTTCGCCTTACTATAGTCTTGGATTTTTGGTCATTTTTTCAACATGCAAAATGTTGATGTTTATGCCCCTTTTTGCAACTTTCTTTACTATGGTGTTTCTTGACAGGCTATTTTAAGCGGTTTCCAGCTGTTTTCAACTGGTTTTGTGTCATGTCATATTTTGACTTTTTTGCCTTACTATAGTCTTGGATTTTTGGTCATTTTTTTCAACATGCAAAAGTTTGATGTTTTAGTCACTTTTTGATATTTTCTATGCTATGGTGTGTCTTGGCAGGCTATTTTAAGCGGTTTCCAACTGTTTTAAACTGGTTATGGGCTATATCAAATTTTGACATTGTCACCTTACTATAGTGTTGGATTTTTGGTCATTTTTTCAACATGCAAAATGTTGATGTTTTTGCCCCTTTTTGCAACTTTCTATGTTATGGCATGTATTTACCATCTATTTTGAAAAGTTTCCAAGTGTTTTCAGATGTTTTTGTGCCATGTCATATTTTGACATTTTGGCCTTACTATAGTCTTGGATTTTTGTTCATTTTTTCAACATGCAAAATGTTGATGTTTATGCCCCTTTTTGCAACTTTCTTTACTATGGTGTGTCGTGGCAGGCTATTATAAGCAGTTTCCAAGTGTTTTCAGATGTTTTTGGGACATGTCAAATTTTGACATTTTGGCCTTACTATAGTCTTGGATTTTTGCTCATTTTTTCAACATGCAAAATGTTGATGTTTATGCCCCTTTTTGCAACTTTCTTTACTATGGTGTGTCTTGGCAGGCTATTAAAAGCAGTTTCCAAGTGTTTTCAGATGTTTTTGGGACATGTCATATTTTGACATTTTTGCCTTACTATATTCTTGGATCTTTGGTCATTTTTTCAACATGCAAAATTTTGATGTTTTCACCCCTTTTTGCAATGTTCTATGCTACGGCGTGTCTCGGCAGGCTATTCTGAGCTTTTTCCAGCTGTTTTTAGATGTTTTTGTGTCATGTCATATTTTGACATTTTCGCCTTACTATAGTCTTGGATTTTTGGTCATTTTTTCAACATGCAAAATGTTGATGTTTTTGCCCCTTTTTGCAACTTTCTATGCTATGGCATGTATTTACCGTCTATTTTAAGCAGTTTCCAGCTGTTTTTGGACGTTTTTGGGACATGTCAAATTTTGACATTTTCACCTTACTATAGTCTTGGATTTTTGGTCATTTTTTCAACATGCAAAATGTTGATGTTTATGCCAGTTTTTGCAACTTTCTTTACTATTGCCTGTCGTGGCAGGCTATTTTAAGCGGTTTCCAGTTGTGATCAACTAGTTTTGGATATGTCAAATTTTGACATTTTCGCCTTACTATAGTCTTGGATTTTTGCTCATTTTTTCAACATGCAAAATTTTGATGTTTATGCCCCTTCGTGCAACTTTCTTTACTATGGTGTTTCTTGGCAGGCTATTATAAGCGGTTTCCAAGTGTTTTCAGATGTTTTTGGGACATGTCAAATTTTGACATTTTGGCCTTACTATAGTCTTGGATTTTTGCTCATTTTTTCAACATGCAAAATTTTGATGTTTTTGCCCCTTTTTGCAACTTTCTATGCTATGGCATGTATTTACCGTCTATTTTAAACAATTTCCAAGTGTTTTCAGATGTTTTTGTGCCATGTCATATTTTGACATTTTAGCCTTACTATAGTCTTGGATTTTTGGTCATTTTTTCAACATGCAAAATGTTGATGTTTATGCCCCTTTTTGCAACTTTCTTTACTATGGTGTGTCTTGGCAGGCTATTATAAGTAGTTTCCAAGTGTTTTCATATGTTTTTGGGACATGTCATATTTTGACATTTTTGCCTTACTATAGTCTTGGATTTTTGGTCATTTTTTCAACATGCAAAATGTTGATGTTTATACCCCTTTTTGCAACTTTCTTTACTATGGTGTTTCTTGGCAGGCTATTATACACAATTTCTAAGTGTTTTCAGAGGGTTTTGGGCCATGTCAAATTTTGACATTTTCGCCTTACTATAGTCTTGGATTTTTGCTCATTTTTTCAACATACAAAATGTTGATGTTTATGCCCCTTTTTGATATTTTCTATGCTATGGTGTTTCTTGGCAGGCTATTATAAGCGGTTTCCAAGTGTTTTCAGATGTTTTTGGGACATGTCAAATTTTGACATTTTCGCTTTACTATAGTCTTGGATTTTTGCTCATTTTTTCAACATGCAAAATCTTGATGTTTTTGTCCCTTTTTGCAACTTTCTGTGCTATGGCATGTATTTTCGGTCTATTCTAAGTGGTTTCCAGCTCTTTTCAGACATTTCTAGGACATGTCATATTTTGACATTTTGGCCTTGGATTTTTGGTCATTTTTTCAACATACAAAATGTTGATGTTTATGCCCCTTTTTGATATTTTCTATGCTATGGTGTGTCGTGGCAGGCTATTATAAGCAGTTTCCAAGTGTTTTCAGATGTTTTTGGGACATGTCAAATTTTGACATTTTCGCTTTACTATAGTCTTGGATTTTTGGTCATTTTTTCAACATGCAAAATGTTGATGTTTTTGCCCCTTTTTGCAACTTTCTTTACTATGGTGTGTCTTGGCAGGCTATTATAAGCAGTTTCCAAGTGTTTTCAGATGTTTTTGGGACATGTCAAATTTTGACATTTTGGCCTTACTATAGTCTTGGATTTTTGGTCATTTTTTCAACATGCAAAATGTTGATGTTTTTGCCCCTTTTTGCAACTTTCTATGCTATGGCATG
The DNA here is from genome assembly GCF_026936395.1 of Plectropomus leopardus. Taxonomy (NCBI): domain Eukaryota; kingdom Metazoa; phylum Chordata; class Actinopteri; order Perciformes; family Serranidae; genus Plectropomus; species Plectropomus leopardus. Next base: position 12,734,342 of record NC_142177.1, on the reverse strand, counting down.
TATTAACCGTCTACTTTAAACAATTTCCAAGTGTTTTCAGATGTTTTTGGGACATGTCATATTTTGACATTTTGGCCTTACTATAGTCTTGGATTTTTGCTCATTTTTTCAACATGCAAAATGTTGATGTTTTTGCTCCTTTTTGCAACTTTCTATGTTATGGCATGTATTTTCAGTCTATTCTAAGTGGTTTCCAAGTGTTTTCATATGTTTTTGGGACATGTCATATTTTGACATTTTCGCCTTACTATAGTCTTGGATTTTTGGTCATTTTTTCAACATGCAAAATGTTGATGTTTTTGCCCCTTCGTGCAACTTTCTTTACTATGGTGTTTCTTGGCAGGCTATTATAAGCGGTTTCCAAGTGTTTTCAGATGTTTTTGGGACATGTCAAATTTTGACATTTTCGCTTTACTATAGTCTTGGATTTTTGCTCATTTTTTCAACATGCAAAATGTTGATGTTTTTGCCCCTTTTTGCAACTTTCTATGCTATGGCATGTATTTACCGTCTATTTTAAACAATTTCCAAGTGTTTTCAGATGTTTTTGTGCCATGTCATATTTTGACATTTTAGCCTTACTATAGTCTTGGATTTTTGGTCATTTTTTCAACATGCAAAATGTTGATGTTTATGCCCCTTTTTGCAACTTTCTTTACTATGGTGTGTCTTGGCAGGCTATTATAAGTAGTTTCCAAGTGTTTTCATATGTTTTTGGGACATGTCATATTTTGACATTTTTGCCTTACTATAGTCTTGGATTTTTGGTCATTTTTTCAACATGCAAAATGTTGATGTTTATGCCCCTTCGTGCAACTTTCTTTACTATGGTGTTTCTTGGCAGGCTATTATAAGCGGTTTCCAAGTGTTTTCAGATGTTTTTGGGACATGTCAAATTTTGACATTTTCGCCTTACTATAGTCTTGGATTTTTGCTCATTTTTTCAACATACAAAATGTTGATGTTTATGCCCCTTTTTGATATTTTCTATGCTATGGTGTGTCGTGGCAGGCTATTATAAGCAGTTTCCAAGTGTTTTCAGATGTTTTTGGGACATGTCAAATTTTGACATTTTCGCTTTACTATAGTCTTGGATTTTTGCTCATTTTTTCAACATGCAAAATCTTGATGTTTTTGTCCCTTTTTGCAACTTTCTGTGCTATGGCATGTATTTTCGGTCTATTCTAAGTGGTTTCCAGCTCTTTTCAGACATTTCTAGGACATGTCATATTTTGACATTTTGGCCTTGGATTTTTGGTCATTTTTTCAACATACAAAATGTTGATGTTTATGCCCCTTTTTGATATTTTCTATGCTATGGTGTGTCGTGGCAGGCTATTATAAGCAGTTTCCAAGTGTTTTCAGATGTTTTTGGGACATGTCAAATTTTGACATTTTCGCTTTACTATAGTCTTGGATTTTTGGTCATTTTTTCAACATGCAAAATGTTGATGTTTATGCCCCTTTTTGCAACTTTCTTTACTATGGTGTGTCTTGGCAGGCTATTATAAGTAGTTTCCAAGTGTTTTCATATGTTTTTGGGACATGTCATATTTTGACATTTTTGCCTTACTATAGTCTTGGATTTTTGGTCATTTTTTCAACATGCAAAATGTTGATGTTTATGCCCCTTCGTGCAACTTTCTTTACTATGGTGTTTCTTGGCAGGCTATTATAAGCGGTTTCCAAGTGTTTTCAGATGTTTTTGGGACATGTCAAATTTTGACATTTTCGCCTTACTATAGTCTTGGATTTTTGCTCATTTTTCAACATACAAAATGTTGATGTTTATGCCCCTTTTTGATATTTTCTATGCTATGGTGTGTCGTGGCAGGCTATTATAAGCGGTTTCCAAGTGTTTTCAGATGTTTTTGGGACATGTCAAATTTTGACATTTTCGCTTTACTATAGTCTTGGATTTTTGCTCATTTTTTCAACATGCAAAATCTTGATGTTTTTGTCCCTTTTTGCAACTTTCTGTGCTATGGCATGTATTTTCGGTCTATTCTAAGTGGTTTCCAGCTCTTTTCAGACATTTCTAGGACATGTCATATTTTGACATTTTGGCCTTGGATTTTTGGTCATTTTTTCAACATACAAAATGTTGATGTTTATGCCCCTTTTTGATATTTTCTATGCTATGGTGTGTCGTGGCAGGCTATTATAAGCAGTTTCCAAGTGTTTTCAGATGTTTTTGGGACATGTCAAATTTTGACATTTTCGCTTTACTATAGTCTTGGATTTTTGGTCATTTTTTCAACATGCAAAATGTTGATGTTTTTGCCCCTTTTTGCAACTTTCTTTACTATGGTGTGTCTTGGCAGGCTATTAAAAGCAGTTTCCAAGTGTTTTCAGATGTTTTTGGGACATGTCAAATTTTGACATTTTGGCCTTACTATAGTCTTGGATTTTTGGTCATTTTTTCAACATGCAAAATGTTGATGTTTTTGCCCCTTTTTGCAACTTTCTATGCTATGGCATGTATTAACCGTCTATTTTAAACAATTTCAAAGTGTTTTCAGATGTTTTTGGGACATGTCAAATTTTGACATTTTGGCCTTACTATAGTCTTGGATTTTTGCTCATTTTTTCAACATGCAAAATGTTGATGTTTTTGCTCCTTTTTGCAACTTTCTATGTTATGGCATGTATTTTCAGTCTATTCTAAGTGGTTTCCAGCTCTTTTCAGACATTTCTGGGACATGTCATATTTTGACATTTTTGCCTTACTATAGTCTTGGATTTTTGGTCATTTTTTCAACATGCAAAATGTTGATGTTTATGCCCCTTTTTGCAACTTTCTTTACTATGGTGTGTCTTGGCAGGCTATTAAAAGCAGTTTCCAAGTGTTTTCAGATGTTTTTGGGACATGTCAAATTTTGACATTTTGGCCTTACTATAGTCTTGGATTTTTGCTCATTTTTTCAACATGCAAAATGTTGATGTTTATGCCCCTTTTTGCAACTTTCTTTACTATGGTGTGTCTTGGCAGGGTATTTTAAACAATTTCCAAGTGTTTTCAGATGTTTTTGGGACATGTCAAATTTTGACATTTTGGCCTTACTATAGTCTTGGATTTTTGGTCATTTTTTCAACATGCAAAATGTTGATGTTTATGCCCCTTCGTGCAACTTTCTTTACTATGGTGTTTCTTGGCAGGCTATTATAAGCGGTTTCCAAGTGTTTTCAGATGTTTTTGGGACATGTCAAATTTTGACATTTTCGCCTTACTATAGTCTTGGATTTTTGCTCATTTTTTCAACATACAAAATGTTGATGTTTATGCCCCTTTTTGATATTTTCTATGCTATGGTGTGTCGTGGCAGGCTATTATAAGCAGTTTCCAAGTGTTTTCAGATGTTTTTGGGACATGTCAAATTTTGACATTTTCGCTTTACTATAGTCTTGGATTTTTGCTCATTTTTTCAACATGCAAAATCTTGATGTTTTTGTCCCTTTTTGCAACTTTCTGTGCTATGGCATGTATTTTCGGTCTATTCTAAGTGGTTTCCAGCTCTTTTCAGACATTTCTAGGACATGTCATATTTTGACATTTTGCCTTACTATATTCTTGGATTTTTGGTCATTTTTTCAACATACAAAATGTTGATGTTTATGCCCCTTTTTGATATTTTCTATGCTATGGTGTGTCGTGGCAGGCTATTATAAGCAGTTTCCAAGTGTTTTCAGATGTTTTTGGGACATGTCAAATTTTGACATTTTCGCTTTACTATAGTCTTGGATTTTTGGTCATTTTTTCAACATGCAAAATGTTGATGTTTATGCCCCTTTTTGCAACTTTCTTTACTATGGTGTGTCTTGGCAGGCTATTATAAGTAGTTTCAAGTGTTTTCATATGTTTTTGGGACATGTCATATTTTGACATTTTGCCTTACTATAGTCTTGGATTTTTGGTCATTTTTTCAACATGCAAAATGTTGATGTTTATGCCTTTTGCAACTTTCTTTACTATGGTGTTTCTTGGCAGGCTATTATAAGCGGTTTCCAAGTGTTTTCAGATGTTTTTGGGACATGTCAAATTTTGACATTTTCGCCTTACTATAGTCTTGGATTTTTGCTCATTTTTTCAACATACAAAATGTTGATGTTTATGCCCCTTTTTGATATTTTCTATGCTATGGTGTGTCGTGGCAGGCTATTATAAGCGGTTTCCAAGTGTTTTCAGATGTTTTTGGGACATGTCAAATTTTGACATTTTCGCTTTACTATAGTCTTGGATTTTTGCTCATTTTTTCAACATGCAAAATCTTGATGTTTTTGTCCCTTTTTGCAACTTTCTGTGCTATGGCATGTATTTTCGGTCTATTCTAAGTGGTTTCCAGCTCTTTTCAGACATTTCTAGGACATGTCATATTTTGACATTTTGGCCTTGGATTTTTGGTCATTTTTTCAACATACAAAATGTTGATGTTTATGCCCCTTTTTGATATTTTCTATGCTATGGTGTGTCGTGGCAGGCTATTATAAGCAGTTTCCAAGTGTTTTCAGATGTTTTTGGGACATGTCAAATTTTGACATTTTCGCTTTACTATAGTCTTGGATTTTTGGTCATTTTTTCAACATGCAAAATGTTGATGTTTTTGCCCCTTTTTGCAACTTTCTTTACTATGGTGTGTCTTGGCAGGCTATTAAAAGCAGTTTCCAAGTGTTTTCAGATGTTTTTGGGACATGTCAAATTTTGACATTTTGGCCTTACTATAGTCTTGGATTTTTGGTCATTTTTTCAACATGCAAAATGTTGATGTTTTTGCCCCTTTTTGCAACTTTCTATGCTATGGCATGTATTAACCGTCTATTTTAAACAATTTCCAAGTGTTTTCAGATGTTTTTGGGACATGTCAAATTTTGACATTTTGGCCTTACTATAGTCTTGGATTTTTGCTCATTTTTTCAACATGCAAAATGTTGATGTTTTTGCTCCTTTTTGCAACTTTCTATGTTATGGCATGTATTTTCAGTCTATTCTAAGTGGTTTCCAGCTCTTTTCAGACATTTCTGGGACATGTCATATTTTGACATTTTTGCCTTACTATAGTCTTGGATTTTTGGTCATTTTTTCAACATGCAAAATGTTGATGTTTATGCCCCTTTTTGCAACTTTCTTTACTATGGTGTGTCTTGGCAGGCTATTAAAAGCAGTTTCCAAGTGTTTTCAGATGTTTTTGGGACATGTCAAATTTTGACATTTTGGCCTTACTATAGTCTTGGATTTTTGGTCATTTTTTCAACATGCAAAATGTTGATGTTTATGCCCCTTTTTGCAACTTTCTTTACTATGGTGTGTCTTGGCAGGGTATTTTAAACAATTTCCAAGTGTTTTCAACTGGTTTTGTGTCATGTCATATTTTGACATTTTGGCCTTACTATAGTCTTGGATTTTTGCTCATTTTTTCAACATGCAAAATGTTGATGTTTATGCCCCTTTTTGCAACTTTCTTTACTATGGTGTGTCTTGGCAGGATATTTTAAACAATTTCCAAGTGTTTTCAGATGTTTTTGGGACATGTCAAATTTTGACATTTTGGCCTTACTATAGTCTTGGATCTTTGGTCATTTTTTCAACATGCAAAATGTTGATGTTTATGCCCCTTTTTGCAACTTTCTTTACTATGGTGTGTCTTGGCAGGCTATTATAAGCAGTTTCCAAGTGTTTTCAGATGTTTTTGGGACATGTCAAATTTTGACATTTTGGCCTTACTATAGTCTTGGATTTTTTGTCATTTTTTCAACATGCAAAATTTTGATGTTTATACCGCTTTTTGCAACTTTCTTTACTATGGTGTTTCTTGACAGGCTATTTTAAGCGGTTTCCAGCTGTTTTCAACTGGTTTTGTGTCATGTCATATTTTGACTTTTTTGCCTTACTATAGTCTTGGATTTTTGGTCATTTTTTCAACATGCAAAATGTTGATGTTTATGCCCCTTCGTGCAACTTTCTTTACTATGGTGTTTCTTGGCAGGCTATTATAAGCGGTTTCCAAGTGTTTTCAGATGTTTTTGGGACATGTCAAATTTTGACATTTTCGCCTTACTATAGTCTTGGATTTTTGCTCATTTTTTCAACATACAAAATGTTGATGTTTATGCCCCTTTTTGATATTTTCTATGCTATGGTGTGTCGTGGCAGGCTATTATAAGCAGTTTCCAAGTGTTTTCAGATGTTTTTGGGACATGTCAAATTTTGACATTTTCGCTTTACTATAGTCTTGGATTTTTGCTCATTTTTTCAACATGCAAAATGTTGATGTTTATGCCCCTTTTTGCAACTTTCTTTACTATGGTGTGTCTTGGCAGGCTATTCTAATGAGTTTGCAGCTGTTTTCAGTTGTTTTTGGGACATGTCATATTTTGACATTTTTGCCTTACTATATTCTTGGATCTTTGGTCATTTTTTCAACATGCAAAATTTTGATGTTTTCACCCCTTTTTGCAATGTTCTATGCTACGGCGTGTCTCGGCAGGCTATTCTGAGCTTTTTCCAGCTGTTTTTAGATGTTTTTGTGTCATTTCATATTTTGACATTTTCGCCTTACTATAGTCTTGGATCTTTGGTCATTTTTTCAACATGCAAAATGTTGATGTTTATGCCCCTTTTTGCAACTTTCTTTACTATGGTGTGTCTTGGCAGGCTATTATAAGCAGTTTCCAAGTGTTTTCAGATGTTTTTGGGACATGTCAAATTTTGACATTTTAAACTTTTACTATAGTCTTGGATTTTTGCTCATTTTTTCAACATGCAAAATGTTGATGTTTATGCCCCTTTTTGCAACTTTCTTTACTATGGTGTGTCTTGGCAGGCTATTCTAATGAGTTTGCAGCTGTTTTCAGTTGTTTTTGGGACATGTCATATTTTGACATTTTTGCCTTACTATATTCTTGGATCTTTGGTCATTTTTTCAACATGCAAAATTTTGATGTTTTCACCCCTTTTTGCAATGTTCTATGCTACGGCGTGTCTCGGCAGGCTATTCTGAGCTTTTTCCAGCTGTTTTTAGATGTTTTTGTGTCATTTCATATTTTGACATTTTCGCCTTACTATAGTCTTGGATTTTTGGTCATTTTTTCAACATGCAAAATGTTGATGTTTTTGCCCCTTTTTGCAACTTTCTATGCTATGGCATGTATTTACCGTCTATTTTAAGCAGTTTCCAGCTGTTTTTGGACGTTTTTGGGACATGTCAAATTTTGACATTTTCACCTTACTATAGTCTTGGATTTTTGGTCATTTTTTCAACATGCAAAATGTTGATGTTTATGCCAGTTTTTGCAACTTTCTTTACTATTGCCTGTCGTGGCAGGCTATTTTAAGCGGTTTCCAGTTGTGATCAACTAGTTTTTGGATATGTCAAATTTTGACATTTTCGCCTTACTATAGTCTTGGATTTTTGCTCATTTTTTCAACATGCAAAATGTTGATGTTTATGCCCCTTCGTGCAACTTTCTTTACTATGGTGTTTCTTGGCAGGCTATTATAAGCGGTTTCCAAGTGTTTTCAGATGTTTTTGGGACATGTCAAATTTTGACATTTTCGCCTTACTATAGTCTTGGATTTTTGCTCATTTTTTCAACATACAAAATGTTGATGTTTATGCCCCTTTTTGATATTTTCTATGCTATGGTATGTCGTGGCAGGCTATTATAAGCAGTTTCCAAGTGTTTTCAGATGTTTTTGGGACATGTCAAATTTTGACATTTTCGCTTTACTATAGTCTTGGATTTTTGCTCATTTTTTCAACATGCAAAATCTTGATGTTTTTGTCCCTTTTTGCAACTTTCTGTGCTATGGCATGTATTTTCGGTCTATTCTAAGTGGTTTCCAGCTCTTTTCAGACATTTCTAGGACATGTCATATTTTGACATTTTGGCCTTGGATTTTTGGTCATTTTTTCAACATGCAAAATGTTGATGTTTATGCCCCTTTTTGATATTTTCTATGCTATGGTGTGTCGTGGCAGGCTATTATAAGCAGTTTCCAAGTGTTTTCAGATGTTTTTGGGACATGTCAAATTTTGACATTTTCGCTTTACTATAGTCTTGGATTTTTGGTCATTTTTTCAACATGCAAAATGTTGATGTTTTTGCCCCTTTTTGCAACTTTCTATGCTATGGCATGTATTTACCGTCTATTTTAAACAATTTCCAAGTGTTTTCAGATGTTTTTGTGCCATGTCATATTTTGACATTTTGGCCTTACTATAGTCTTGGATTTTTGCTCATTTTTTCAACATGCAAAATGTTGATGTTTATGCCCCTTTTTGCAACTTTCTTTACTATGGTGTGTCTTGGCAGGGTATTTTAAACAATTTCCAAGTGTTTTCAACTGGTTTTGTGTCATGTCATATTTTGACATTTTGGCCTTACTATAGTCTTGGATTTTTGCTCATTTTTTCAACATGCAAAATGTTGATGTTTATGCCCCTTTTTGCAACTTTCTTTACTATGGTGTTTCTTGGCAGGCTATTTTAAACAATTTCCAAGTGTTTTCAACTGGTTTTGTGTCATGTCATATTTTGACATTTTCGCCTTACTATAGTCTTGGATTTTTGGTCACTTTTTCAACATGCAAAATGTTGATGTTTTTGCCCCTTCTTGCAACTTTCTGTGCTATGGCATGTATTCACAGTCTATTCTAATAGGTTTCCAGCTGTTTTCAGTTGTTTTTGGGACATGTCATATTTTGATGTTTTCACCTTACTATATTCTTGGATCTTTGGTCATTTTTTCAATATGCAAAATGTTGATGTTTATGCCCCTTATTGCAACTTTCTTTACTATGGTGTGTCTTGGCAAGCTATTATAAGTAGTTTCCAAGTGTTTTCAGATGTTTTTGGGACATATCAAATTTTGACATTTTTGCCTTACTATAGTCTTGGATTTTTGCTCATTTTTTCAACATGCAAAATGTTGATGTTTTTGCCCCTTTTTGCAACTTTCTATGCTATGGCATGTATTTACCGTCTATTTTAAACAATTTCCAAGTGTTTTCAGATGTTTTTGTGCCATGTCATATTTTGACATTTTAGCCTTACTATAGTCTTGGATTTTTGGTCATTTTTTCAACATGCAAAATGTTGATGTTTATGCCCCTTTTTGCAACTTTCTTTACTATGGTGTGTCTTGGCAGGCTATTATAAGTAGTTTCCAAGTGTTTTCATATGTTTTTGGGACATGTCATATTTTGACATTTTTGCCTTACTATAGTCTTGGATTTTTGGTCATTTTTTCAACATGCAAAATGTTGATGTTTATGCCCCTTCGTGCAACTTTCTTTACTATGGTGTTTCTTGGCAGGCTATTATAAGCGGTTTCCAAGTGTTTTCAGATGTTTTTGGGACATGTCAAATTTTGACATTTTGGCCTTACTATAGTCTTGGATTTTTGGTCATTCTTTCAACATGCAAAATGTTGATGTTTATGCCCCTTTTTGCAACTTTCTTTACTATGGTGTGTCTTGGCAGGCTATTATAAGCAGTTTCCAAGTGTTTTCAGATGTTTTTGGGACATGTCAAATTTTGACATTTTGGCCTTACTATAGTCTTGGATTTTTGGTCATTTTTTCAACGTGCAAAATGTTGATGTTTATGCCAGTTTTTGCAACTTTCTTTACTATTGCCTGTCGTGGCAGGCTATTTTAAGCGGTTTCCAGCTGTTTTCAACTAGTTTTTGGATATGTCAAATTTAGACATTTTCGCCTTACTATAGTCTTGGATTTTTGGTAATTTTTTCAACATGCAAAATTTTGATGTTTATGCCCCTTCGTGCAACTTTCTTTACTATGGTGTTTCTTGGCAGGCTATTATAAGCGGTTTCCAAGTGTTTTCAGATGTTTTTGGGACATGTCAAATTTTGACATTTTCGCCTTACTATAGTCTTGAATTTTTGCTCATTTTTTCAACATACAAAATGTTGATGTTTATGCCCCTTTTTGATATTTTCTATGCTATGGCATGTATTAACCGTCTATTTTGAACAATTTCCAAGTGTTTTCAGATGTTTTTGGGACATGTCAAATTTTGACATTTTGGCCTTACTATAGTCTTGGATTTTTGCTCATTTTTTCAACATGCAAAATGTTGATGTTTATGCCCCTTTTTGCAACGTTCTTTACTATGGTGTGTCTTGGCAGGCTATTATAAGCAGTTTCCAAGTGTTTTCAGATGTTTTTGGGACATGTCAAATTTTGACATTTTGGCCTTACTATAGTCTTGGATTTTTGGTCATTTTTTCAACATGCAAAATTTTGATGTTTTTGCCCCTTTTTGCAACTTTCTATGCTATGGCATGTATTTACCGTCTATTTTAAACAATTTCCAAGTGTTTTCAGATGTTTTTGTGCCATGTCAAATTTTGACATTTTGGCCTTACTATAGTCTTGGATTTTTGCTCATTTTTTCAACATGCAAAATGTTGATGTTTATGCCCCTTTTTGCAACGTTCTTTACTATGGTGTGTCTTGGCAGGCTATTATAAGCAGTTTCCAAGTGTTTTCAGATGTTTTTGGGACATGTCAAATTTTGACATTTTGGCCTTACTATAGTCTTGGATTTTTGGTCACTTTTTCAACATGCAAAATGTTGATGTTTATGCCCCTTTTTGCAACTTTCTTTACTATGGTGTGTCTTGGCAGGGTATTTTAAACAATTTCCAAGTGTTTTCAACTGGTTTTGTGTCATGTCATATTTTGACATTTTGGCCTTACTATAGTCTTGGATTTTTGCTCATTTTTTCAACATGCAAAATGTTGATGTTTATGCCCCTTTTTGCAACTTTCTTTACTATGGTGTTTCTTGGCAGGCTATTTTAAACAATTTCCAAGTGTTTTCAACTGGTTTTGTGTCATGTCATATTTTGACATTTTCGCCTTACTATAGTCTTGGATTTTTGGTCACTTTTTCAACATGCAAAATTTTGATGTTTTTGCCCCTTCTTGCAACTTTCTGTGCTATGGCATGTATTCACAGTCTATTCTAATAGGTTTCCAGCTGTTTTCAGTTGTTTTGGGGACATGTCATATTTTGATGTTTTCACCTTACTATATTCTTGGATCTTTGGTCATTTTTTCAATATGCAAAATGTTGATGTTTATGCCCCTTATTGCAACTTTCTTTACTATGGTGTGTCTTGGCAAGCTATTATAAGTAGTTTCCAAGTGTTTTAATATGTTTTTGGGACATATCAAATTTTGACATTTTTGCCTTACTATAGTCTTGGATTTTTGGTCATTTTTTCAACATGCAAAATGTTGATGTTTATGCCCCTTCGTGCAACTTTCTTTACTATGGTGTTTCTTGGCAGGCTATTATAAGCGGTTTCCAAGTGTTTTCAGATGTTTTTGGGACATGTCAAATTTTGACATTTTGGCCTTACTATAGTCTTGGATTTTTGGTCATTTTTTCAACATGCAAAATGTTGATGTTTATGCCCCTTTTTGCAACTTTCTTTACTATGGTGTGTCTTGGCAGGCTATTATAAGCAGTTTCCAAGTGTTTTCAGATGTTTTTGGGACATGTCAAATTTTGACATTTTGGCCTTACTATAGTCTTGGATTTTTGGTCATTTTTTCAACATGCAAAATGTTGATGTTTATGCCCCTTTTTGCAACTTTCTATGTTATGGCATGCATTTTCGGTCTATTCTAAGTGGTTTCCAGCTCTTTTCAGACATTTCTGGGACATGTCATATTTTGACATTTTTGCCTTACTATAGTCTTGGATTTTTGGTCATTTTTTCAACATGCAAAATGTTGATGTTTATGCCAGTTTTTGCAACTTTCTTTACTATTGCCTGTCGTGGCAGGCTATTTTAAGCGGTTTCCAGTTGT